>NC_092419.1:101995615-102210615 GCF_040894005.1 Engystomops pustulosus
TAAGAAGGAAATACAGAGCACCAGCTCAGGGTGAGCTGGTGCCGGAGCTTATTTTTGTTAGTGTTTTAAACCGCTGTATCGCAATTTAAAACACTTTTTAAACTTTATAGCCAAAGCTGCTTCGGCGCAGGGAGGTACGTGCTCGGCGCTTACCATACGCGCGGCTCTCCTTCACTTCCTATTTAGCCGCGTGCACGGTCGCACGCATGGTAAGCGCCGAGCACGTACCTCCCTGCGCCGAAGCAGCTTTGGCTATAAACTTTAAAAAGTGTTTTAAACCGCGATACAGCGGTTTAAAACACTAACAAAAATCAGCTCCGGCACCAGCTCACCCTGAGCTGGTGCTTGGTATTTCCTTCTTATACCTGCCACTTCAAGTGGTAGGTTTCCTTTAAAGGGAACCTGTAATCAGGAGCCGCTATATAGAGAAAAGTGTGCACATTGTCAAAGTGTTTTTAGGTTTAAAGGGCATCTACCACCAGGATGAAGGATTGTATGCAAATGAGCCTGAGGGGCTCCAGGCTCCATAGGTGTTAACGGAGCCTGAACCCCTTAGACTCATTTGTATACAGTCTTTCATCCTGGTGGTAGATGCCCTTTAAGTTTACCTTTCTCTCAGGACAGCAGTGTCCCCATGGCAGTGGCCAGTGAGAAGTGGTTCCCTCTCCCCCCAGTCTTCAGGAAACTGCGTCCTCATCATGCGTCTATTTCAATTAAAAAATGTCCATTTACCTTCTATTTGAAAGAGACGCATAACGGAGCAGGTTCCCACGGTGGGTGGTATCGTTTTTCACTGGCCTCTCCCATTGGACACGGATTTGCAGATAGATAGGTCAACTTTCATCTAACTTTTCTTTTTATTGGATAAAGCCAGTTTAATTATAAAAACACTTTTGCAAGGTGCACACTATTCTCTATAGGGGAGCGAGAAAAAGGGCTCCTGATGACAGGTTCCCTTTAAAGAGCTCACAATATAAACGACCTTCATCCCATTTACACAGGATAGGAATATGTGCCTGATCCCTTAGGGTCCCAATGATGAATGCTTTGTCCAAAATGACCATGAGAACTGCTTGTGCGACCTCTGCCAATGTGCCATGTACATGTCCTAATAGACTGCAGGACCTCAGCTATGAGACCAGTCCACCCTAGTACATGGATGGGAGCAGTGATGACTAGAGTGTAATGAGCTTACTTGAAGATGCTCCATGCAGGCTCCAGGCGGGTGATGGTGGGGTCCTCAGTATAGGTGTAGATGACATCTCGGTTCCCTATGTTGGCTTTATCTATCCTCAGGGTGATGGCTGCCGGGCTAGGGCCCTGAGATGATGCTGGGGAGATGCAGACAATTTCCCGTGGATTCCTCCTGTAAAGCAAAAATGTAAGTAAGACCATATTAACAAAACTGCTCTGATCCAGAAATATCTTCCAGAACAGAACTGTAATGTAACGTGGACACTTTTCTTCATGTGTGATTCATATATTTACAACATAAATAAAGTCCTACTCGATAAAGCGGCAGTCCGAGTCCCTGATGAGAACAGACACCGAGCTCCCGGCATCCAGGTGTTTACCACGGATAGTGAGGCGAGTCCCCCCAGAGGCTGGCCCACGCATGGGGCTCACTTCATTAAAGCTTGGAGTCTGGAAACAAGAAAATTACAGGTAAATGACTATTTTTTGAGATTAGATACAACAGCCATTATTTTGGAGCATCACTATGGTATTCTGCTACAGTAATACGTATGGAAGTCATTAAAAGACACGACCCACTGCAGACAGGGACCTGCTACAGCCTCACACAGGACAGTGGGGACATGGCACAGCTCCGGGAACACGTGCAGATTATAATTCTTAGGGTGAAGACACACATGGCGTTTTTGGGCCGTTTTTACTAAGTGCGTTTTCAGATCGTTAAAAACGCATGCGTTATTGTCCGTTTTTCCGAAATTACGCAATGAAAAACGCATAAAAACGCATAAAAACGCATGCGCAGTAACTCCGGCCTCGTTCCCGAGATCGCGCATCTTGGCCGGAGTTACTGCGCATGCGCAGAACTCCGGCTTCTCGGACGAGGGCGCGCAGCTGCCAGGAGCTGCGCGCCGAAGATCACAGGGTAGGCGGGGGAAAGCAGCTACTGGGGCGTGGAGTAGCCGCGCCGTGTAGCCTCGTGTCCGGCTACTCCACGCCCCGGTAGCCGCTTAATTAAATTAACATATTAGGGCAATAAAGTTTATGGTACGCTAGCGGGGACGTGAGGATTAGCTCTAAAAAGGGCTATCCTCACGTCCCATACATCCACCTACCACCCGATCTACCTTTATAGGTAGATTCGTGGTGGTAGGTGCCCTTTAAAAAAGGGTCAAAAAGGCCACATGTGCCATCACCCTTAATGTCATAGGAGAAGATTTATACAAGGAGAAAGTAGGAGGAAGCCGACATCTTACCACAAAGGTGTACAACTGATCGGATTGGGTCCTATACTCAGAGCTGCAGTCTCCAATACACAGCTCCACCACACCGGGGGCAGGTTTAGGGACAAGCGACTCCTCCATCTCACACACTATCCTGTCAGAGAGATAACAAGCATCTATTATCATGACACGTCCAAATAATAATTCCTTTATTTATATAGCGCACACAGATAAGGCAGCGCTGCACAGAGCGTCAGTCCAGAGACAACAAATCACAACCCTACATTGTGAAACTGTGAGCAAAATACATAGAAACTGGTCCAACGCACTGGAGGCGCTGCCCATTGATCACCGTGCAGCAGCACGTCACATGCAATGAGTATAGTCCTGGTACTGCAGGTAGATAGGAATGGTTGGATGTGTCTTCCTTTATCTATATGAAACATAAAGGTCCTGGAGATTTGTGGGCACAGCCAAGACAAAAGAGAAGTTACAAGTTCAATAATTGACATATTGTAGATTAGTATGGCTGAATATATGGTCCGGTAGCAGTGATGTGAGCTCTTCCTTCCCTGTGCACACACACTACTCCACACATGATATATAACTTGCTACAGATCAATCGGGTCGATTCTGGGAATAATGTAATTTTTT
This sequence comes from Engystomops pustulosus, assembly GCF_040894005.1. Classification (NCBI taxonomy): domain Eukaryota; kingdom Metazoa; phylum Chordata; class Amphibia; order Anura; family Leptodactylidae; genus Engystomops; species Engystomops pustulosus. The sequence continues at coordinate 101,998,684 of NC_092419.1, forward strand.
TTTTCAGAAAACGTGTGGAGCCTTAAAAGGAGTAGAAAGCGGCTGCGAGCCCCTCTGGTATGGGAAGCGTTACTCAATCAGTCTGGGCGGATGATGAGAGTGGCAGCACGTGTGCTCGGCCTGCAGGGAACCTTCCTGATAAGTAATGTGGGGGAGTCACGGCAGGTGTACACAGCCACACTGGATGGCGATTTAATTAGGAGAGCGACCAGGATATTGGCCATCCATCATCCTGGAACTATTCATCTAGTGGCAATTTGTGCTGGAGCTTCCTGGCGCAGCTGAGGGTGGAGAGCCGCGCCTGTGATTCATGGCGGGAGCATTACGTCTTAATTGCTTCTTACTGAGTTTGGGAGAGCGAGATCGTTTATGGCGTTCATTAAACACAAGGCTGTCCTCCTCATTGGGAGGGGGGCGCAAATGGATTAGAGGAGACCCTGGTGTCACATTTTCAGGTGATGGCGGCATGCAGGCGTTTGGGACATGAAGGTCAATGAGGGAACAGCCGCCCAGTCTAGGACTTTCGGCCAGACCTCTATTACTGTCTCTCCCCCTGTATCTGGAGGATATCCCTCCAGCACCAGGTTTACAATGCACGCACATCTCAAGGGTGAAAAATCCAGAGAAGGTTACATCATCCAGACTATAAATCTCAGGTGTTTTTCCATCACGTATCAGTTCAGAAGGGAGTTCTCATGGTAAGCAATTAGGGTGATGCCAAACATGGCGTTTTAAACCCGTTATTGGTCTTATTTTAAGCAGTCAGTCGGAAAACGCATGTGTTTCTGACCAGTTTTAATTAAGATAATTAGTCAAATCTGTCAAAAACGCATGCGTTTTTTTAACAGACTGCTTAAAAACGGCCCAAAAAACGTGTGCAAAACGCCACGTGTGACACCACCCTTAGACATCCACCCCTCATCCTCAATACAGGGAGTGTTATCTGTGAGGGGACATGGGCCTCCTGTCAGGATGACTTACTTTTCAGCGCTGACGTACTGGGAGGGCACCGATGTACACTGTACCCCTGCTACTTGCACCCACACCTCTCTGAAGTATAAGCCAAGGTTTGCCCCATCTATGGTCACCTTTGTCCCTCCTTCCCTGGGACCAGTGAGAGGATGGATCTGTAGGAAGAGACAAATATAGTGTATTATTGTATTATTGAGAATTTCATCCAATGGAGGATAACGGAAAACACTGATCCAAACGATGACAGGCCTGACAACGGGCCCATGGCCACCCTTGTCTCATGGTGATCATTTCAGCAGGTGACTTACCTTTTTGATCTGGGGGTTGCTACAGCGAGTGTTTCTTTTGCTGAGATGCATCCAGTTGCCCTTTGGGTTGGGGCAATACTGTCGCAGCAGACATTTTCCTTCCAATACGCACCAGCCACATTCAAAGCGCGGGTCGGCCTTGAGACAGAGGCCACAGCTATCGCGCTGAGCGGGACACTTGTACAGCAGGGCTGGAGGGAGAGATGCACAACTGAATGTATAGCAGCTGGGGTGTAGTATCCGCCATAGGTTTGTGTCTTTAGTATAAATTATAGAAAATTCATGCACATGGGAGGAGACGTCACCTCTCAAAACCCCCAACACAGAACCAAAAAAAGTTGCAAATATTTCCACAAAAATCGAATTGTGAAAAAATTTGCGCCTGTAATAGATTGTATTTTCTTAATTTTTTTACCTTTGAATGATGCTGGTTTATCAATGTAAAATTGTCCGTCCCATACGATGGAAAAGTCTACTGACAGGTCACCGGATTGATTCCCTTCATACGTGTACTGCAGGAGGAGGCAGAGAAGAGTCAGATATTGGTGAACTCCATGAACATATAAACTCCATACAAATATTGGACCCCAGATATACAGAGCTAAGTGTATAGCGAGAACCCACGTCATACATACACACATACATACATATATTATATGTGTGTATATATGTATGTATGTGTGTATATATGTATGTATGTATGTGTGTATATATGTATGTATGTGTGTATATATGTGTGTGTGTGTGTATTGGTGATCCTATGGATTGGATAAGGAACAACACCCTGGTCGCGGAGGTCCCACAGGCACACATTATATATATATATATATGATGGACAGCACTAATCTTATGCAGGGAAGCTGAGTGATCGACCCTAATGGGAGCCCCCCAGGCATGAGGTCAACCACACAACCTGTAACATCCATTCATTATACGTGTAATTGCAATTGTGCTAATGAAATCCATAACAAACCCCCCCACCTCCCCAGGGACACCGTCAGGTGGAGGCTACGATGCAGGGTGCGCACCTGAGATGCATGGTGTGAGGGTGCCAGGGGTCATGTGAGGTGGCCGGGTCTCTGTGTAACAAAGGAGGATGCAGGGACGAGGTAAAGGGATGAAAGGCTCTTTCGGTCCCCTCCTGTTTCCATAGTAACAGAAGAGCTCTGTCCCCTAGCAACCTCCAGCATCTGCTTCCTCATTGAAAATATAACCACACCCATCATCTGCCATCGAGCCGGGGACGGAGGGATTAACCCCTTGCATACTGCATAATGGTATTTTGGTATTGACTGGTTACACATAAGAATGAAAACTCAATTCATCTGCAGATGGGGGAGGGGGAGAGGCTTCTTGTATATGTGACACCATCAATGCAATGCACCAGATCAGGCGCAGGTAATAGTGCAGCCAATGACTACAATGTATATATATGGTATTGGGGTAGATTCACCTACGTGATACATGTGGGTTACACTCAGGTGTTAATATCCTTGATGTCCTTGTAAGTGTAAACACTCATGTATCAAAAAAATGGACTTTCCCCAATGCAGAATCTCCAGTAATAATCTGTACGATGCAGGATACAAGGGAATAACATGGAAGAAGGGAGACTTGCTCGGTCATGCATGGAGCAGCAGGATGCACTATATATAGCAGACTATATAATGTTCACCATCTGTCCGCCATAGTGAGGGGGACAGCAGGGGGCGCTTGACTTGTCACTGCAGCTGTGGGACCTCCACCATCAGCGTGTTACCCCTTATCCTATCCATAGGGGATAACCTGCAATCATGAGGCACCAATACACATAATAGCAAAACCAACTGAGCCTAATAATTGTGACATTTCTACTTGACTGAGAGTGAATGTGTATGAGGTGGTCCAGAGAGATAGCTGTTTGTCAAACAATAGGACTGACAGCTATTGAGGATGATGATCCTCTCTGAATGTCCCCCCATATAGTGAGGGGTGCACTTACCGATGTGTTTTGGCACTGCACGCTGCTACTGTTGAAGCGGACGGCGGGGACGCGCTGAAGCTTGTCCTCGATGTGGAAGACGCACTCGTAGTTCTTCTGTCCGGACTGCGGCTGCGGGAGATTCTTGGCTTTCAGGGTGATGGGCTGCACCACACCCACCGGTATCAGGATCTCACCCGTGGGGATGATCTCCGGGCAACCCTGCAAGATGGAAAACGATGAGAGCCAAGCACAAGGTGCCAGCAGCATGCCCAAACAGATCAGACCCCCCATGCCCAAACTAACAGAACGCACCTGCACACACTGCACATATAGAAGATATGTATGTGTAATACACTTTGTAGGCTCGTATAGAACATATAAGAGTCTAAAACCTGTGTTACTAATACATATAAGAGCCTTCAATCTCTATTACACACAATAATATTATATATATATATAAATATTTGTGAGCCTACAACATGTGTTACATATACATATAAGAGCCTTCAATCTCTATTACACACAATATATATATATATATATATATATATATATGAGCCTACAACATGTGTTACATATACATATAAGAGCCTTCAATCTCTATTACACACAATATATATATATATATATATATATATATATATATGAGCCTACAACATGTGTTACATATACATATAAGAGCCTTCAATCTCTATTACACACAATATATATATATATATATATATATATGAGCCTACAACATGTGTTACATATACATATAAGAGCCTTCAATCTCTATTACACACAATATATATATATATATATATATATATATATATATATATATATGAGCCTACAACATGTGTTACATATACATATAAGAGCCTTCAATCTCTATTACACACATATATATATATATATATATATATATATATATATATATATATATATATATATATATATATATATATATATATGAGCCTACAACATGTGTTACATGTTGCACGGCACCGTATTCTGGGAAATATAGGACATGTCTACATGCGTGCTGCACCGTAGCGCTCCATACAGCACCGTGCACCCATTGCCGGCCTATGAGGACGTATATCCGTCCCCCAACATTCGTCTGAATACAGATTAACACATATATAATATATAAGAGCCTATAAGGTACACATATATTTACATTATATATAATAGAGTATAGAATACAAGAGCCTATACCCTGTAGTACACACATGTATGAGAACATGTACCCTATATTACACACATATATATAACATAAGACTGCGCTGCACACTGCTGCTCTATGGGAGGACACCGGGAGGACACACATGATGTCACCCAAATAAATCATCTCTTCCTGAAAAGAAAAATGGAGCCTATTATCCGGAGTGCCGCTCCTGCTTTTAGTTTTTATGGGATTAAAAAAGGTTTTCCATGTAAATCTGAGCTTGTTGCCACTTATCACGGCAGCACATAAACGTGAAGGGCATATTTATGGGATCCATAGCGCACAGATAAGAGATGGTGGGGGAGGGGAGGCCCGGACCACCGCCTCCATCATACACCTGCTCCACAGGTAGGATGTGTATTCCGTTTCGGAGAAGGCTCCATGTAATAAGTCCGATAGTGTCACGTTATGGCGTTGTTACATGCAAGTCATGTCAGACACTTCCCCCCTCATCCCCAGAAGCCCCCAGGAGATGGAGGCAGAGGATGATGAGGGTCCGCTGCCTCCTACCTACTTACGGCTAGATGCTCAGGAAGGAACCAGTTACCATGGAAACACGTCCTCTCTTCTGCTACTCCGCGCCAATCTGCATGGGTTAGATCTAGGCTAGGGATGCGGATATGCAAATCTATCCCTCACTATGGGGGAACGGATGTACACAAACATGGATCAGAACCGCATCGGTGTGCACAAACCTGGATTAACCCCATAGTGGGCGCACGCTCCTTTGAAAGGCACACAAGACCTTACGTCTGAATGAATATGACCTAGTGCTCTCTGTTATCAGCCATAAAGCTTAGGCATTGGCCCTGGAGAGATACTTAATCCTACCAGCGTCCTCACACTGCTGTGCTCTTAGCCCTCCCCCTCTGCAATGAATGACCGCTGTAGTATCCAACCAGAATCTTGTTACAGCTTGGCACTGTGCACACAGCTGAGAGCACAGCAGTGTCAGGACGCTCCTCCAATGTACTTGAATCTAAAAAACATAAAAAATTCATAGTTTCACTATAAATAATTTAGTAAAAAGGGATTATTATTACACATACAGGGTTGGATCATTCAGCTTTCCCAGGATCCTGAGAAGCAAATTATGCTGTAAGTGCATGAATGAGGTGCATTATGGGTGTAATGTCTTTCCCTGAATAAAATGTAACTGTGCAATTGCTAGTCAAGCAGTTCACCAATATAATTTGAAGGGCAGTACAGTGGCTCAGTGGTTAGCATTACAGCCTTGCAGCGCTGGGGACCTGGGTCAACATCTGCAAAGAGTTTGTATGTTCTCTCTGTATTTGTGTGGGTTTCCTCCGGGTCTTCCGGTTTCCTCCCACACTCCAAAACATACCGGTAGGTTGATTATATTGTGAGCCCCATTGGGGACAGGGACTGATTTGGCAAACTGTGTGCAGCGCTGTGATGAATTATAATTATTAATTATTATTATTATTAAAGGGTATTGAAGTTACAGGTTACCAGATCAAGGGTTAAGCCTGTATCCGCACGCTCCATGTTCCTTTCCTCACACCCCTCCTCCCTCTGTTTCACATTTGCCAGCATCCCAGGGAGAAAGTTGGCAGAAATGTGTCTTTCTTGAGCGGTGCCACCTCTATATATACGCGGTATGTATATAGCATTGTTCACGAGCGATTGACACCCTTCCTGAGGTGCGAGGAAGCGGGGAGTCAGGCGCTCCTGATGAGACACCTCGCCCCTCCACCCCTGACACTCTCTGCACTGTGTGAATCTCGCGCTCACTCACACCACCGCTTGGCACTGGAACATGCTGACGAGGTATACGGAGCCAGCGAGGGGGAGGAAGAGCGGCTTTATCATGAATAAGTTAGATATAAGGAAAGCGGAGCAGATGACTGGGTGCTCCCGTTACTATAACTTAGTCCGGGCCCCCTAACCCCATCGCCCTACGTACTTCCGTGTTGTTGACTCGTCCCTCCAAGAAGAAGCACTCGTCGGCATTGTGCGTACAGATATGGCGGAATTTACACCAGTGACAGGGATAGGCGCTGCTCACACAGGACAGGCACCTGCAATGAATAAAAGGACAAACACTCTCATCATTCACAACCGAGTGAGGGTATAAGTCAGTCTTTAGTCTACCGAGCCTAGACATTGACTTCTGGATGGCAATCAGAGCTGCAGTGTAAAGCATGGGGGATAGGACATGTGATTGATCCAGATTACGCAGAGACCAAAAACCTAGACTTAAAATCTGCTATATGTTTGTGTGAATACTATATATTTTTGGGTCATGTGACTCTTGTAGTCTTAAGGACTGCGCAGATGCTTGCACTGTCTCCTGTGATGCTAATCGCAGAGGTGGCAGAGTCTATTTTCGGCGGCTCCAGACAGCTTAGCGCCATTGACAATTCAGCAACAGAATATAGAAGAGGAGAGAAGAAGCTCTGCATAGGGAGCGCTGCTAATGACATGCACGCCTGATGGTGACAAGAAGCGTGCAGGTCTGATCGTGTGTCAGGGGATGCTTTATCCTCTATGTGTGTCCTATGTGTGTCTGATGGCTGGGACCCCCTCTAGTCATAAGAAGGGGAGTCCTGTTCACCCCTATGAACGGAGTGGCAGGACAAGGATGCCTCCTCTGCCATAGACAATGAAAAACTACAATGTATTGCAGCTAATAAACTTTTCATGTGATTTACCAAGTTAATACCTCTGCATGCTGTTATTGAGACGTGACATCGTACACCGTACAGACCCACCACTTCTCACAGCTGAGGCTTTGCTACAACGTATGCGGTCTAGACAATCATTTACAAGCTGGAGGAGTCTTCTCTTCTGCGACTCGGAGTTTTGCTACAATGTGTCAGCGTAAGATAAATGTGTCTAGACTGGATGCAATTGTACCAAAGCCTCTCGGGTCCTGGAGAGACACTTACGACTGTAGGACGGTGCAGTTGTAGAACACAAAGTCGGTGCTGGCAAACCTCAGGCCGGTCTCCTTGGACTTCAGATGGAGCTGGACAGTGTGCAGAGCTCCTGCAATACATAATAAGTATCATAGATATGGAGAGGAGAGGGCGGCGCCCCCTGCAGGAGACTAGGAGTATGTGCACAGAACCATAAACCTGGGGGTGATTAAAGGCAATGTCTGGGGTGAGGCGCAGCAGGGGTATAGGAGATAGGAAGAGCAGCAGAGAGATTATGAGTAGTAGTGGGAGGGGGGGACGCGACAACATCATTGACGGAGGAAGAGACGAAGAGTGTGAGATTATTTTGGGAACAGCGGGGTGAGGTCTGGTACAGGATGAATGCGGGGAGACTGCATAATGTGCAGCGTATGTCTCGGCACTGCTACGCCCTCTTTCTAGAAGAAGGAACTTTAATTTGCATTAACCACAAGGATTCGGAGTTAATGCACACAAATGACAGCTGAGCAGCTTACCGAAGGGAAGATGACTGCTTGCTGTCAGTGAATGGAAAAGGGAGTACAAACTGAGTGGAGATGAAAAGGAAACTATGGACATCCCCTTTAAGATGTCCCCTCTGCAGTCTCTCACCTTGTCCTCCGGTGATGCCCGGGATGTCCCGCAGTGAAGGAGACGAGCACTGGATTGTACCTTCTCCCAGTATGGCCTCGCTCTCCGCCAGATCTCCAAACACACAGGTGACCCCCGCAGACAGGTCAGGGGCGTTCTGCACCGATAGATTTAGCTGTAGAGAGGAGGAGACACGTTTTATCCTTTGTTATAGCAGTCCTATGCAAGCCAGCAGTCCTATGCAAGACCAACATACAAGCTCTGCAGCATCTGCAAGCAGCCCCCTGTCTTACCAGCAGCTCGGGGACACTGACGGACGCGTTATTGGGGGTCACTTCCAGACGGACGCATTGTCTCAAGTCACTGGTGAAGCGATGCGACTCGGACGCTCGCTCACACTCGCTCTCTCTGCAGCACCTGCGTGCGAAAAGACAACTCTAGTGAAACACAGAAATACACAACATTTCACCCGTGATGAGTCGTGGGAAGATCTCTGCTTGCTGTGCACTACATGGAATTGGTAATGTTTCTGTTCAGTGACGGCAAGCAGAAAATACAAGAAGCGGAGCTGCCCCAGGCTGTAAACATCCGTCCGCTTGGAGGTGAGAACATATGTTTTGCAGGCAGACGAGGAGGGGGGGGGTCGTGCCCTGCACACGGCAGTGCGCTTGTCAGGTGTAAATATCCCCCCCCCCCGTATTCTCCAGATGTGTCCATGTTGTGTGCAGTGTGGAGTAACAACCGTCACATGTTCATATAAACACACCTGTACCGCAACACCGAATCCTCACACCTACACGTGACACGGGTGAGAATACAAGCAGATATCACACCTTCACATAACACGTCCGCGCCAAAGAAAGAAATCTAATTATGTCTTCACATAAACAACGAAATATCCGAATACACAGGACCAGGCATCGCCAGCCGAGTAGTAACCTGAGACTAAAATCCAATATGGCCGATAGTGTACATACATGACACTACATCCGGTATTATACTGCAGAGCTGCACTCACTATTCTGCTGCTGGTGCAGTCACTGTGTACATACATGACATTACTTATCCTGTACTGATCCTGAGTTACATCCTGTATTATATCCCAGAGCTGCACTCACTATTCTGCTGCTGGTGCAGTCACTGTGTACATACATGACATTACTTATCCTGTACTGATCCTGAGTTACATCCTGTATTATACTCCAGAGCTGCACTCACTATTCTGCTGCTGGTGCAGTCACTGTGTACATACATGACATTACTTATCCTGTACTGGTCCTGAGTTACATCCTGTATTATACCCCAGAGCTGCACTCACTATTCTGCTGCTGGTGCAGTCACTGTGTACCTACATGACATTACTTATCCTGTACTGATCCTGAGTTACATCCTGTATTATACCCAGAGCTGCACTCACTATTCTGCTGCTGGTGCAGTCACTGTGTACATACATGACATTACTTATCCTGTACTGATCCTGAGTTACATCCCGTATTATACCCCAGAGCTGCACTCACTATTCTGCTGCTGGTGCAGTCACTGTGTACATACACGACATTACTTATCCTGTACTGATCCTGAGTTACATCCTGTATTATACCCCAGAGCTGCACTCACTATTCTGCTGCTGGTGCAGTCATTGTGTACATACATGACATTACTTATCCTGTACTGATCCTGAGTTACATCCTGTATTATACTCCAGAGCTGCACTCACTATTCTGCTGCTGGTGCAGTCACTGTGTACATACATGACATTACTTATCCTGTACTGATCCTGAGTTACATCCTATATTATACCCCAGAGCTGCACTCACTATTCTGCTGCTGGTGCAGTCACTGTATACATACATGACATTACTTATCCTGTACTGATCCTGAGTTACATCCTGTATTATACCCAGAGCTGCACTCACTATTCTGCTGCTGGTGCAGTCACTGTGTACATACATGACATTACTTATCCTGTACTGATCCTGAGTTACATCCTGTATTATACCCCAGAGCTGCACTCACTATTCTGCTGCTGGTGCAGTCATTGTGTACATACATGACATTACTTATCCTGTACTGATCCTGAGTTACATCCTGTATTATACTCCAGAGCTGCACTCACTATTCTGCTGCTGGTGCAGTCACTGTGTACATACATGACATTACTTATCCTGTACTGATCCTGAGTTACATCCTGTATTATACCCCAGAGCTGCACTCACTATTCTGCTGCTGGTGCAGTCACTGTGTACATACATGACATTACTTATCCTGTACTGATCCTGAGTTACATCCTATATTATACCCCAGAGCTGCACTCACTATTCTGCTGCTGGTGCAGTCACTGTGTACTTACATGACATTACTTATCCTGTACTGATCCTGAGTTACATCCTGTATTATACCCAGAGCTGCACTCACTATTCTGCTGCTGGTGCAGTCACTGTGTACATACATGACATTACTTATCCTGTACTGATCCTGAGTTACATCCCGTATTATACCCCAGAGCTGCACTCACTATTCTGCTGCTGGTGCAGTCACTGTGTACATACATGACATTACTTATCCTGTACTGATCCTGAGTTACATCCTGTATTATACCCCAGAGCTGCACTCACTATTCTGCTGCTGGTGCAGTCATTGTGTACATACATGACATTACTTATCCTGTACTGATCCTGAGTTACATCCCGTATTATACCCCAGAGCTGCACTCACTATTCTGCTGCTGGTGCAGTCACTGTGTACATACATGACATTACTTATCCTGTACTGATCCTGAGTTACATCCTGTATTATACCCCAGAGCTGCACTCACTATTCTGCTGCTGGTGCAGTCACTGTGTACATACATGACATTACTTATCCTGTACTGATCCTGAGTTACATCCTGTATTATACCCAGAGCTGCACTCACTATTCTGCTGCTGGTGCAGTCACTGTGTACATACATGACATTACTTATCCTGTACTGATCCTGAGTTACATCCCGTATTATACCCCAGAGCTGCACTCACTATTCTGCTGCTGGTGCAGTCACTGTGTACATACATGACATTACTTATCCTGTACTGATCCTGAGTTACATCCTGTATTATACTCCAGAGCTGCACTCACTATTCTGCTGCTGGTGCAGTCACTGTGTATATACATGACATTACTTATCCTGTACTGATCCTGAGTTACATCCTGTATTATACTCCAGAGCTGCACTCACTATTCTGCTGCTGGTGCAGTCACTGTGCACATACATGATAATATATGTAGGTGTAATTGGCGGTGCACATATATCTCTTGCTTTAGGTGCTTTGTACCTTCTGCTATCACCATGTGAACACGTCTCTGGTATAATTAGCCTCTCCCTGATACTGATGCTGCTGTTTCAGTTTAGGCCTCAGGCAACACAACGGTTACATACAACCCACAGAGACACCGGAGCAGACAGGATGGTTTGTAATATTCCACTGTAAATCAGATATTCTAAAATGAACATGATGCCAGCAACTGCATCTCCCTTCCCCCATATAGAACAACAAATCTCATCCACAGCGTGACGTCACAGCACAGGGGGTCATCCGCAGCGTGACGTCACAGCACAGGGGGTCATCCGCAGCGTGACGTCACAGCACAGGGGGTCATCCCCACCGTGACGTCACAGCACAGGGGGTCATCGCCACCGTGACGTCACAGCACAGGGGGTCATCCACACCGTGACGTCACAGCACAGGGGGTCATCCACACCGTGACGTCACAGCACAGGGGGTCATCCCCCCCGTGACGTCACAGCACAGGGGGTCATCCACACCGTGACGTCACAGCACAGGGGGTCATCCACAGCGTTACGTCACAGCACAGGGGGTCATCCACAGCGTTACGTCACAGCACAGGGGGTCATCCACACCGTGACGTCACAGCACAGGGGGTCATCCCCCCCGTGACGTCACAGCACAGGGGGTCATCCCCCCCGTGACGTCACAGCACAGGGGGTCATCCACACCGTGACGTCACAGCACAGGGGGTCATCCACACCGTGACGTCACAGCACAGGGGGTCATCCCCACCGTGACGTCACAGCACAGGGGGTCATCCCCACCGTGACGTCACAGCACAGGGGTCATCCCCACCGTGACGTCACAGCACAGGGGTCATCCCCACCGTGACGTCACAGCACAGGGGTCATCCACACCGTAACGTCACAGTACAGGGGGGTCATTCGCACAGTGACGTCACAGTACAGTGGTCATTCGCACAGTGATGTCACAGTAATAACTCTTTGCTTTCCATACATGTACCCTACATTCATGGAGGCCATTAAACCTATGAATGGCATTGTATGGCCTTGAATTTCTCTATAATGCCTCCTCAGTGGGTCCCCCGGGCATTGTCCAAGCAATTAAACCTCACCCTGGCACAGTTCACGGGGGAACAAAAGAAAAGTGTCATGGCGGGTGGTGGTGCAGAGGGCTCCGAGTACAGCCGGCCACCATTCCTACATAATAGTCGGATCCCTAATGTTCACACCTCATTGTCCTCCGTGCCCTGAGCGGAAGAGAGCGGCGTATAAGGTCCTTTATTAGCACGAGGCATCCTACATATTGTAATAGGATGGCAGTGTATGACCCCGGGATCGCTCCCGCCTCATGGATCTCCCACATAGCCCCATTGTTCCCAGCCGCTTCCTGCTCCCTGGAGGAAGAATAGCTGGAGAAAGCCGTAGTCATATATTACAGGCCGGGTCACGGGCGGACTACGCAACTGCTTTAATCACCCTCATAAGAGGGGGGGCGGGGGCAAGAGGTCAGGGGGGGGTGTCTGGTGGGCAGCGTGCCTGGGTGTGAGAGGACGGCCACAAGATTTACTATCGTATTAATACAAGAGATGAGGAGGCCGTATAATTATCAGGAGAGGCAGAGATGTGACCTCTGGAGTGGGAGACTCTTCATCTGACTATGAATTATACGCAGCCGCCTCCCGATCCACCATCAGTTTTCACGCCAAAGATTCAGAAAATTCGGAGCTTAGCGGTGAGAACATCAAAGGCGCTGCCACCGCTGCGCTCAGCATTTATAGCGGGTTGTGTTAGCTCTGTGTAACGTATGAAGGTTTCTTTCTAGATCTGTACAAACCTTCACACAGCTGCAGACTCGTTACAATGTCAGAGCTCTGTATCCATGCACCTGTGTGAGCATTACAGCCAGGTTCACTGACAGTAAGCGGTGATCTTGGAAACGGTCCTCTCTCAGCTTAAGTTTGCTTTACTATCTGACCCGGGTCTTGTATGGGGGGGGGGGGGGGGGATCTGTATAGAAGACCGTTCTTTAATAAGTTTTGAGTGGGGGACTTAATTTTTTAAATTCTGGACTCGTCCATGGTTTTTGCTTCTTCACCTCCAGAGCTGCCGATTTCCTCCGGTCAGACAGCAATGCATTGAGAAGAACCCCCCCCCCCCCCCAAAAAAAAAAACGGCAGTGGGGGGGTGTTTAGACCAACGTCAACGAGCCAAATCGTGAAAGCAGCTCTGGAAGGGACTAGAGCGTGAAGCGTAATAGGAACTCAAAATCCAAAAACTTGTAACGCAAAGTACAAAATGTGTGAAGTCGGAGGGACGTGTTGGAAGCAACATCATATTCTGAATATTTAGCAGTCAACACCCCCATAAGCCCTTGGCAGAGCCCCCAGGGTTTGATGTTCTCCAGATAACAGGCGTTCAGGAGAGATTTCCACATATTTCGGCTGTGGCCGTGTGTCCGGTCATGGCAGCTGTAAGTGCGGAGAGCAGCGAGCGGGTGACTACAAGCACCTGTCGTAGGGCTGAGGGATGCGGGTGCCACGGATGACTATGGCACGGGGAGGGGGGCGCTGCGGACGGCTATTAGAGGGGCCACCATTACTTGCCCTGATCTGTAAGCAGCTCCCTCCGTCAGGAGACAGAAAACACATGGCCGCAGCACAGGAAGACAAATCTGCAGAAATCCATAAATCACAGGATCAAGCAGGTCACGGAGAAGCCAATAAATTGAAGCCTCCCACATCTCTCCATCCCCTTGTACCGGGTTGTTACTGAGGCAAAGTCTGGACAGATGCAGGGGACTGCCTGTACGTTGCTTGCGCCAAAAATCCGCCATTTTGTTCTATAACCACATGATGCAGACACAATCCGACAAGCGAGGCGCAAATCCTGCGTACAAAGAGTTAACTGCTTGGAGAGGAGAAACATGGGGGCTCGCGAGGCTGGGGCGGATGGGGCGGAGGGCTCATTAGTGCCAAAGCCAGAACTTTGACATTTCAGGGAAATGAAAAAATGTGAAAAAAAGTGCCCGGCAGCATCAGGCCGGAGGCAACGAGACTGACAGAGCTGCATGCAACCGCACCGACACCAGAAGGAGGTGACAGGGACGTCAGCACCCGTGTCCCACACACAGGAACCTGTCAGCAGGAGCTGATGATGGAGCCGCACTCCAGGAGGAAGACAAGGGGGGTCCTGATCAGAGGGGAGAGAAACAGGACGGGCACCGACACAAAGGAGCCATTTCCCCTAAATATACAATAAATATATACATATATTTAGCCGGTGTGTCCATTTCTGGGAAAGTTGAGTGACAAACAATATGGCGGCCATCACCACAGGCCGAGGTGGATGAGCACTACTCCCACCATTATAGCATGTGCAGAGGACACCCAGCTCCTCCATATCCTAATGTGAACCCAACCAGATTTCCACCTCCATTGCAGGAGTCTAGGAAAGATGGGTACAATATCTGGGTATACGTGACTCAACTTTCCCAGAGACTCATGGCAGTGGAAATCGTCCTTACCCCAAACGCAAGCACGTGGCGGGCAAACGGGGGGCAAACGGGAGCCCAACGCGGCGGGCAAACGGGAGCACAGCATGGCGGACACAAGCAGCATCAGGGGGGAAAGGATTTACATTATGCAGAAAATTCTTGTGGATTTTGCTATAACTGCACAATGCACAGTACACAATACAGCGGCAGTGGGCAGAGACCCTCAGGTCGTCCCACAAAGGCGACATTGTAGTATCAGGACCGCACCACAGGGCAGGGCGAGGACCCCATAAACCGAGCAACAGCAGAAGGTGACGATGGCCTTGAGGGGACGAGGTGACACAGCTGTGTGTGCGGACCCTCCCCGGGCACAGCCAGGGGATCAGGCTTCTCCAAACAGGATTTGTGCCCCTCCTAATAGGATTAGAAGTGTGGAGCTGCCTGATAATCCAGACCCTCATCCCAGCACCACATCAGAGGGATGGAGGAGTGAGGGGGTATTAGAGAGACACAGAGACCGCTCAGAGAGACCGCTCAGAGAGACCCCTCTATACTGGAGAAGGAGGATCATTAGAGAGACACAGAGACCGCTCTGAGAGACCGCTCTATACTGAGGAGAAGGAGAATCATTATAGAGACAAAGAGACCGCTCAGAGAGACTGCTCTATACTGAGGAGAAGGAGAATCATTATAGAGACAAAGAGACCGCTCAGAGAGACCCCTCTATACTGAGGAGAAGGAGAATCATTATAGAGACAAAGAGACCGCTTAGAGAGACCCCTCTATACTGAGGAGAAGGAGAATCATTATAGAGACAAAGAGACCGCTCAGAGAGACTGCTCTATACTGAGGAGAAGGAGAATCCTTATAGAGACAAAGAGACCGCTCAGAGAGACTGCTCTATACTGAGGATAAGGAAGATCATTAGAGAGACACAGGGATGGGTCCGGTCTGAGAGACCGCTGTATACTGAGGATAAGGAGGATCATTAGAGAGACACAGAGACCGCTCTGAGAGACCGCTGTATACTGAGGATAAGGAAGATCATTAGAGAGACAAGGGATGGGTCTGAGAGACCGCTGTATACGGAGGATAAGGAAGATCATTAGAGAGACACAGGAATGGGTCCGCTCTGAGAGACCGCTGTATACTGAGGATAAGGAGGATCATTAGAGAGACACAGGATGGATCCACTCTGCTGTCTCTCTAAGAGCCTGCGATGTCATGTGAACGCAGTCTACGTGTTTTTCTTATTTCGCCCACAGCCTTTAATGGGGTCAATAAAAGTGTCCGATCCAGTGAAACGCGGGGCCCGTCCAGACTGCGGCAGCAGGCGATGCTGTGTGAATAAGCCCTCTCTCTCCTCTCGGAGACGTTCTGGACAGATATGTGGAGGATTCAGGAGGGATTCCCAGGGGGGAGACAACGCTTCTACAGACCCTACAAAAAAAAGTCAGACATTCTACAGCATTAAAATCCAGCCCCGTCCCCGAGAGAGCGCCATTTCCCGGAGACCTCGCTCACTTTGCCAGCTGTCCCCCCCTGTAAAAGCATTCTTAGAGAATCAAGACTTGGCCCGGAGCAGACAGCCCGAGTGTCTCATAAAAAGACATCAAACAGCGGTCTCTTCCCCACCTCTCAGACAGGCCTGCGTGGCATTGATGGAACGTGGCGGGCAGGCCTGGCACTGAGAGCAGGTGTAGTGACCCCGCCAGGCCCTGACAAGGATCACTGGCGGTGCCCGGGGCAGATGTGAGGCCCGGGGCCAAGTATATGGCAGGAGGGGGCCGCAGCTCACTGGGTGGGATATTGTTTGCATGTTTTGGGCACAGACATAAAAGGAATATGACTGGGGGGGTGTTGCTCGGTATCTAGGAGAGGGGGGTGTTTGCAGGAGACGGAGGGACTGGATTTGTTGGAGGTGCAGAGTTCTGTCGGAGCAGTAAATCAATGGAGAAAATATAATCACGTTGTAACAAAATAATAAAAACACAAACACAGCGCCACTTGTGGTGGTGTCAGGTATTACAGCTCCTTATACTTAGCTGCAATACCAGAGACGACCCACAGGAAAGTGCGGCGCTGTTTCTCTGGAATTAAATCACCCTTTGTCTCCCGGTCACACGCGGCGTTTACATTTGCGCTTACAAAACACTTAAAAAATGCAAACGTCAACATTGCGTTTTGTGAACGCAAATGTTAACAGCAACGTAATTAGGCGAATCTCCTCTCTCCAGCCGTGGTTTTGTTTTTTAAAAAATGCAATGTAAACGCCACGTGTGAACGCAGCCTAAAAACTGCAAAAACACCTTGCCTGACATACTAGGGACGGCTGGGGAGGAGGTATGAATGGGTGAGGGGCGCTCCAGACACGTAAATTAGGTAATTATTGTAATAAAATAAGTGGGGGGTTGTGCGGTTAGCGGGAGAGAATGTGTGGGTGAATGCATTGGCATCTATGAGGTTAAACTCACCCGCAGCATAAAACCGGTTCTGTTCCATTTGGAGCGGGAGAATGTTCTACAGACACGACTGATACAATGTGTGTGAATATACCCCAAGTCTTCCCCGGGGGTCGGGCATGCACAGGGTTAAGGCTAGGCTCCGCTGCTGTGTTGTGGGAGACTAGTCTGGAGAATCTCTCTCCTCACCTGGGATCACACAACTGTTACATCCATTGGGGTGGGGGGAAGGGGAACACAATACTTCCTCTCCCTGCGAAATCCCAGCCAGGAAGGAGAGAAACAGACACCCAGACACACACATCAATCCTGCGCCTCTTCTCACAGCAACCCTGCCAGATGGCCAGCGGAGAACTACAAGTCTCAGCAGACTTTGCCCTCATACTGGTCCGTCCAGTTGCAAGATCACTTATTAAAAAAAGTTACATTTGTGGGATCCCTTCATTGGCGCTATAATTTATAACCCTGCCCATACGTACATACAACATTACAAAAACAGCGCCACCTCTGTCTGTAGGTTGCATTCGGTATTGCAGCTTGGGGCTGCAAACGTGAATACAGTTGAACTGCGATACCACTACCAACCAGCGGACATGGGTGGCGCCATTTCTTTTTTCCAAGACGCAATTTGGCAAAAATTCCCTAACATTTCCATAGAAAATAAACAGATGACAAAAAATGAATTGTGTCTCGTTTCCATCCCCGCTGTATCTGTATGTCACAACCAATCACCCAGATTGCAGAGAAATTGAACAATCATCTGCAAAAAATAATAAATAAAATTACAGAAGCAACAAAACCCATTAACAGAATGTGTGACTTAGGGAGGAGAGACGACAGCATATTGTCTGGGATGGCGCTGCGGAGAGGGAAATGTGCAGTCTTGGCTGTGCGGCGAGGCCCTCGGCGGAGCCAAGACAACATATTTGCAGAAATTAAGTCGTGCATTAGCGGATATCTTGTAAACTATTAGCTAGGAATGTGCATAAGCGGAGAGCGAGGAAAACAAATCTGCGGGTACGCGCCATCATCTCTCATATTAGCGCCTAATGGCTTATAATTCATCCCCATTACCACACGGCAGAGGAGACTTACCTGCTGTGCAGCACACACCAGCCGCAGTGGGGGTCTCCGGACCCCAGACACTCTCCACAGGTGTTATACCGCTGGCAGCTCTCTACAGGGACGCGGCTGACCTGTAATGAGACATCAGCCATGAAACACATCTCAGGGGGATTGTGCCCCGCGTCCCCCGGAATCAGGGATACACCCCCTTCCATATATACTTATCTATACACCAGACCCCTTTGAGGAATAACCACTCTGTAGCTTGTGTATATACATTTTTAAAGCTTAAGCCACCCCCCGTTATTCCTCCTGGAAATACATAAATAACTCATTGTCCAGTAAGTACAGGCAGTAACAGCATAAGGACATGCCCCTCGGATAACCTTTCCAGGAGGAATATCAGAGGGAGAACGTACAGCGTTACAAAAAAGGATGCTCCGGAATTGGGAGAAGGGATATAGGGGTCCAGGGTCCTGTCTATATTAGTGATGTGTCGATGGCTCACTTAACCCCGCCACTAAACGGCTCACCACACCCCCTTTAACCAGATACAATCGGGTTAAAAGGGGAGTGGCGTGGAGTGACCGATTGGCCTGCAGCTCCCTATTATATATTTAATAGGGAGCCAGAAGAGTCGGCTCTCCATAGTGAGCGGAGCCTAATGAGCCTGCTCACTAAGAAGAGCCGGAATTCCCATCACTAGTCTGTATGCATTATATGCTAATCTGAATGTAGCTCTTGGCTGATTGGCCATAAGGGGTCACATGGTTAACATTCCAACATAAAATGTTAACCCTCTCTTGGAAAGTAAGAGGAGACTAATTAGTATTAGACTGCAACCTCTAAACGAGGGTTTGTAGGAGAAAAAATGTAATGGACATAGTGGCAGTCCAGAATAATTTGGAGCGATGGTCGCCCTCTATTCCAGGTCTATGGGACTGATGAAGACTAGAGGCTAGCTCCATGAATCCCTTGGACATGAAGAGGGGATCCCCTTCTGATGACGGGTGGGGGATCCTTGTCTCACCTGCTTCTCGCTGAGGATGTACACAGACTGCCAGTCGGGGCTGAACACCATGTCCCTCAGTATGGGTTTTCCTGGCACCACGGCCGCTGTGTCGTACAAGATGGCATCCGCAGGGCTGTCTACCCGAATCTGTCAAGGCAAGAAAACACTTGTGGTGAGCGGCCGCAGGACACAGGGGTCTTTGTGTGAGCGGCCATTGTATCCGGGGACCTCCCCCCAGGTCTCTACAAATGTTCAGCTTCTCATTCTGTACAATCCTCAGACCTGACAAACACCATTAGTCTCCATCAGGGGGGACGGAGTCCGACAGATCCAGGGGAATGGGGGAAGGGACCCGGACAGGACGACCTTGTAGGATTGTAATCATTCACAACCAGATACAGGGATTTACATGGAGGGGTAAGTACACACAAACATGAAAGGCGGCCTTCACCCTCACAGCTCATGGCGCCCTACAGATAAGTCCCTGCACAAGGGCTGCCACATTGTCACAGACACAAGCGGCACCTTCCAACATCTGGTGGCCAACAATTATCATTCCTACAATGTGTGCAACAAACATATGTGGAAAATCCTGCTGGGGGCGCTAGTCCATACACATGCATATCTGCCCAGACCCTATGTAGGACCTAGTTAGTGCCCAGGGTAGTCCAGCTGTGCCCACCATCCAGTCCATCCATGCCCAGCGCCATGTTCATCAGCTCTACCTCCTGTGAGACGGTTCAGTGTTATGTGCCCAACTCTGGTCTCCCTGCATCCAGTAATCTCAGGAAATATTACCCCGGGCACCAGGAGACACCATGTACAATCTCCTCGGCTCCCTTTGCTTTATAACTCGCTACCTGCAGATAAGTGGGGCTCATTAACTAACTAAGGTTCGCGCTGCTCACTTTTGTCAGACTGTTCACCTTTTTTGGGGATTATCGTTGGACGATGCTCCTGTGAACTCCAGCAGACGGGTAAGTAAATGTGCCCCTATGTATAATCAGCTCAGCTCCTGCTGCTCTATAACATGCTGACTGCAGATAGGACACTATGTAAAATGTGCTCAGCTCCTGCTGCTCTATAACATGCTGCCTGCAGATAGGACACTATGTACAATCTGCTCAGCTCCTCCTGCTCTATAACATGCTGCCTGCAGATAGGACACTATGTACAATATGCTCAGCTCCTGCTGCTCTATAACATGCTGACTGCAGATAGGACACTATGTAAAATGTGCTCAGCTCCTGCTGCTCTATAACATGCTGCCTGCAGATAGGACACTATGTACAATCTGCTCAGCTCCTTCTGCTCTATAACATGCTGCCTGCAGATAGGACACTATGTACAATCTGCTCAGCTCCTTCTGCTCTATAACATGCTGCCTGCAGATAGGACTCTATGTACAATCTGCTCAGCTCCTGCTCTATAACAAGCTGCCTGCAGATAGGACACTATATACAATCTGCTCAGCTCCTGCTCTATAACATGCTGCCTGCAGATAGGACACTATGTAAAATGTGCTCAGCTCCTGCTGCTCTATAACATGCTGACTGCAGATAGGACACTATGTAAAATGTGCTCAGCTCCTGCTGCTCTATACCATGCTGCCTGCAGATAGGACACTATGTACAATCTCCTCAGCTCCTCCTGCTGCTCTATAAGATGCTGCCTGCAGATAGGACACTATGTACAATATGCTCAGCTCCTCCTGCTCTATAACATGCTGCCTGCAGATAGGAAACTATGTACAATCTGCTCAGCTCCTGCTGCTCTATAACATGCTGCCTGCAGATAGGACACTATGTACAATCTGCTCAGCTCCTCCTGCTCTATAACATGCTGCCTGCAGATAGGACACTATGTACAATCTGCTCAGCGTCTCCTGCTCTATAACATGCTGCCTGCAGATAGGACACTATGTACAATCTGCTCAGCTCCTCCTGCTCTATAACATGCTGCCTGCAGATAGGACACTATGTACAATCTGCTCAGCTCCTCCTGCTCTATAACATGCTGCCTGCAGATAGGACACTATGTACAATCTTCTCAGCACATACAGTGGCATTCCTATAACAGATGAAGGTGGATGCACTTCTGGGAGTCTGGGACCTGCACTCCTGGCCGCTATGTAACCACATGAGCTTAAAAGCCGCCTTTCAATAACTCTGCAGCAAAATAATGAATATCTCCGAGGCCGATGCACAGCTCCGAGAGAGGATTTATTTTTATGGCAGACAGTAATTGAATAAACTGTGCAAAACCACAAAAAAAAAAACCCTATTTATTATAAGACACGGGGTGACCTGCCGAGGACACGTCTTAAAGGGTCAGTCCCTGGGAGTCATGAGGGGGTCAGTCCCTGGGAGTCATGAGGGGGTCAGTCCCTGGGAGTCATGAGGGGGTCAGTCCCTGGGAGTCATGAGGGGGTCAGGCTTTATACCCCCATATACAATACTCCCAGGAGGAAACACCCCCCCAATTCATGGCACGAGGTGCAGACCGGCCCACACCAAACCCTCAGGGCCTCGTCCTCACAACCAATTAAGGTCCCCGAGACGTAATAGTGATTATTACAAGCAATAAAGAGGCAACAATATCCAAATCGCGCCGGGACGCGGGGCCTCATTATTTCATAGTCGTATCTGGGGCAGGAAGAGGGAAGCGCCTGTGATCTCCTTATTCCATCCCATAAATATTTATTTCTCTACGGAGATGAGGATTCCTGCCGTTCCTATGATCTACAGTCATAATCAGACAGGGAAAGACACCAACATCTCAGAAGACGGCCCTGTAATTGGCATTGTGTGAATGGTTAACCTCTGTGTGCCCATTTCCATGCTCTATTGAAATTTTTACATTGCATGCAGCGCCTCCACAGGAAAATTAGAGTATTGCAGGATTTAGTCCTCCAAAGAGGTAACTAGTTACTATAGAAACAAACATTTCAAGGGGGGGCCTTTCATGGCCATTGTATCATAGGATAACCTTTGTGTATGTGCAGCGCCTCCGCAGGTAAATCAAAGCATTACAATCTATTGGGGGACCATTCAGTGCTTTCTTCTATTTACCTGGCATTATAGAGATTCCCCATTTCCTAATTCAAAGGGATGGTCCAAGATGAACAAGACCATGCTGTTTGAGAAACAGCGCCCCCAGCTGTCCATAGGTCATGTCCGGTACTGCAGGTAAGCTAATTTGTGGTGCAATCAAGGGTCAATCGCTAATATCAGATTCATAAATAATCCAGGATGCCCTCTAATACACCTCTCTGCTGCAGCGTACAGGCTGTAAATAATACATCATTTAATGTACTTGTCGTTAATTACCGTAGTATAGCTCATTCATTATTCATGGGCTGGATGTTTACATACAGGGGGATAATAATCATATTCATAGGGCCACGGCACGGGCGCACACCTGACCACACGTCTGCAGGTCTGTGTACATCTCTTGTCTTCTTCCCATGCTGCAACATTTTAATGTACAACAATGGGGTCCTTTGTGTTCGATGCAATACCAAATATTGCCTATGGTCTATGGTGGCGCTATTTCTTTTATTAGGAAATATTTTTTTATCTAATAAATGATCCAAACTAGTGGGAGAGATCTCTTCAATGAACACTGCACAGTCTCTGGAGGGGTTATGCACCAGTACGGAGAAGAGATCTCACACATCAATGTACAAAAGGGAGCAGAATCCAGCTGCAATCCTGGAATATAAATCCATATTTCACAGTCCTGCTGCTACTAATATACACAAATCTATGAATACACATCACTCTATGTACAATACATAATACTGGCTGCACAGCAGTGTAAGGAGACACCCTAGTACAATCATGGAATATAAATCCATATTTCACAGTCCTGCTGCTACCAACATACACAGCTGTATGAATACACATCACTCTATGGACAATACATAACACTGGCTGCAGAGAGCACAGCAGTGTGAGGAGACACCCTAGTACAATCATGGAATACAAATACATATTTCACAGTCCTGCTGCTACTAATATACACAGCTGTATGAATACACATCACTCTATGGACAATACATAACACTGGCTGCAGAGAGCACAGCAGTGTGAGGACACACCCTAGTACAATCATGGAATATAAATCCACATACCACAGTCCTGCTGCTACTAACAACATATGATTACACATCTTTCCAGGCACAATATCTAACACTGGCTGCAGTCTATATGGTCACATGGTTACAGTGATGTATTTGGTCAATTTCCCATTGATCACCTTTGATCAGAGGGATTTGTGGGAGGGTCTAGTGGTGATCAGACCTGACTAATCGATCAGTAGGATCACAGAGACATGGATGTTACTGTAGATTCTTTTATTCACAAGGAGCCGCCCCGAGCTACAGAGTGAAAAATAAAGTGGTCACTTCAGATCTGGGGTCGGGAAAGGGGGGGGGGGCTGAAAGCCAAAAAAGTAAAGCCCGCTGATGTGCCGGAGACATAAATATAAGCGGGATCTAGGAGAAATGTGTAAAACAGGAGTGTGCTAATGGATTCCAGCTGGGGAGGATTGTGCGCCGCGGACTCAGATTTCACACCGTTTTATGAAAAGTTTAATGTTGCGCCGCTCCCTTGGGCCGCCTGCCCCCGGAGCTAAGCTCCATAACCACATTCTCGTCTATCAAACCCCAGGAAAAATGTACCTGATTTAGTACGGATCACGGACGGAGCATCACGAGGACAGGGCTGGGAAGGGGAGTATAGGAAACATATGTTGTATCGCACGGATCACTGGGACCTACTTATCATAGACAACCTGTAGACAGGAGGCCGATGGCTGCCAGAGCCGTACACATTACAGGGTCAGGGGCGCAGGGGACAGGGGGGGCTGTTATTATGGCAGTAAAGTCCCTGCTAAGAGAGGACCTGTCAGCTCTCTTGACGTGTGTGTTTGAGTACAAACTTGTGCTACAGCTCCTCTGTTATTCTTCCTGGAAATGGAAGAATAACCGGACAACTCTGAATCTGATACTGCTCAATCCGTGTCCGTCGTGGTAGGGACACGTCCATTTACATCATTCCCAAGGGGAATAACAGGAGTGCAATCATTATTTCACCAGAAATACAAGGATCTTGTAAAGAAGTTATGTCAAGGGGATAGTCCAGGATTACAAAAACATGGCCGCATTTTTCCACACCTGTTCACTAGTCACAACCCATTCCCAATTTATGTCAATAGTTGAGTTTCAATGTCAGAGCTGACCAGTGGACAGTGGGGGCGCTCTTCCTGCTCCCAAAGATCTTTTACCCTGGGCGGGGCATGACACAGTCATGTGACTTCCTGTACAATGAGCAGTGGTCACTCAGACAGGAAGTCCAGCAGTCCATCACCCCGACATACACCCCCTGCAGAATACCCGGAGGGGTACAGCTGTCCACATGGATCCTGCCTAGGTATGTAATCCCAATTAATCTCTGTGACTTTAATGGCTGCCGTGGAACTCGCCTTTAAGTTATAGCTCCCCATAGATTAGGTTCCTGCCAAGACCATTAAACTTTCAAAACTTTAACCCAATATTAACCTTTCATCATATTATTTACTATGAGTGAAGAAGCTAGAGGTTTGGGGCTCAGGGTACGGAGGTAAGAGTCTCCCCCGGCTTGTATATAATGAATGGGTGCAGAGGATAAATTAGAGCGGCCGCTGTAGAAAGAGAATGATATATCCATGTGCCTATAAGACAATGGCTGCGGCCTGGTTACAGGAACAATAAGTAGTGACGAGATCTGGGCACAGAAAGCTCCCGACTAATTATGTGCATGGCAGGCAGGATTTATGGCGCTACGTGATGAATTCTCTGTCCTTTCCCCCAGCCGAGGTGAAGGCCGATCTATAAAACGCGTTAGTTATAGAATGTGCCAAAACCCTGAGCGCTCTCGCTCGTGCTCGGGACCAGATGTCTTTCTCATCACCCTCGGCCTTCTGTACCCTGACCTCTTATGTTATAGTCTGCACCGGGAGCTCTGTACCAAAGTGGGCACATAATGTCCTCTGCCGTAAAAGGGGTCAAGCTCTAAACCGGGAGCGTGCATCTTCTTCCAGCATACCCCAAGGATGGGTTCCACCATTATATCGGATACACATTGAGCACTTACCTTTTTTAGGGTCCCGGCCCGGGTGCCCACAAAAACCACCGAATGCCCATTGTAGCTGTAAGCCGCGACACTAGCCATGCCGTCCGTTTTATCCTCAAAGAGCGGAAGCCCCTCGATCACCTTGAGACCACCGATGGGTTGATTTAAGGCCAGGCCACAGAAGCCATCATGGATAGGTATAGGCTGGAAAGAAAAATCAGAGGGGTTAAATGAGATCATGAGACGTCACAGTCAACTACACCCAATGGTGCCGGACCCATAACCCAACCACAACAACAAAGATTAGGATTCAGTGAAGGATGCGTAATAGTAACGGTCAGCCATCATTTCCTATAAAGGACGCAGCCGCGAGCCAAGGTGACTCCACGATTTACAGCCCGGCGTGCGTCATTCCCATTAACACACACATTTTCCTAATGAATGCCGGGTTTTATGGCTAATACTTCTTCAAGTTTATAGAGCGTTTCCACCTAAAATCAAAAACATCGCCTATAAATATCCTTCAATCCATCGTCTCAGGCTCTTAAAGGGGAGATCTGATCAAATAAAAGATGATCCATTACTTACCCGTTACACCCCGGTGGGTCCTGCCTACAAGCATAGAGGGGACTGTATGGTACGATCCTACTACACCCCCTAATGTAATGGTCTACACTACAAGGGATCAAGTACTACAAAGAAAGACTCCACGTAACAGAAATGCTCTAATAAAATATCATTTATAGCTCCAGTTTTAGTTAAGTTTCCCCATCAAGAAAAAATGTAATAAATAAACAAAAAATGGGCAAAATGTTAAGCACCACAAATAAGTACCAGTAAAAACTACATCCCATTCTGGAAAACGCAAGCCACGCAGCTTCCTGGAGAGGAGGTAAATCCAGAAGTATATAAAAGAATACGAAACAATGAATACATGTAGAGGAGAGGACAAGGAGTGAATCCTTCAGAAATCAGGCGTTCTAGGTACACGCCATACATAGGCCGTATTTCTCAATGACACAGACTCTCTCAGCGTCAATGTCACCTCGGCCGAGCGTGATTGATGACCACAGTACATTGTTCAGTTCGGAAAAATATGACCGCCACATGGTGTGTGTTATACAAACCAAACACAGCCATGTGCAATGCTACACAGCGCTACTATGGGATCATTCACATGCAGGTGGATGTATGGTGACATCCAGGATTTCCATGTAGGGACAGGGAACAGGTTGGGAGAACAATGGACACTGCCAGACATTATACACAGACAATGCTTCCTCCTCCTCCGCGGGCGGCATGTGTCTGCTCCTGTGCCATGTATTCAGGCTGCGGGCTGTGGGATTGGCATGTCCTGAAAGGGCACGGAGCCAGGGGGGGGGGGGGGGGGGGATGATGAAAGCATAAGCTGCGATATTCCCCATCAGCATCGCACAGGACGTGTGGATACGGTTACAGAGTCGCTGGGAAATGTTCTTATTGCAGATTTTCTGAATTCTTGACTATATAAGGGCTATAGGACACGGTGGATTATCCATAGATACTGTGCAGACTGTGGGGTCAATGGCTGCCAAGTGCATGTTATAGGGCCCCTCTCCTGGTGTACACCTGCCTAATATCTCATGTAAATGGAGGATCCCCAACTCTATCCCGATAGATATTAGGGGTAGGAAGGATTGGACATGCTGAATTTTACAGGCCTTACCCCATGTTCTCATGAGGCATGAAGAGGGGTCCCTTCTTCCCATTATAAACACATGCATCCTCAGCCAAAATGCACAGCGCCGCCCTCGTCACCTGGTTGTACAGGGAACTGCATCCGACTCAGAGGTCATAAAGTAATGGAATACCCTAGCAATATGTGCATTTACTTTACATAATGGGAATATCCCTTTAACCTATGACCAATACATATCTAGCATCTCACACGTAGAGACAATATTGGTCAGCGCCTCTGCCACGTAGACGCTAGTCTTCCTCGTGGACACGTTACAGGAATGTCACATTTGCGGCCGCTCACACGTAAATAACAGGGTGTCGTAGCCATCCAGTCTTTGAAGTGGGATTCAGAGAAACCACAGCCAGTTATAGGCCCGGCGCCCTCCGACATCCCAGGAGCGGATCAGGCAGGAATGAGCGGCACGTGAGCGCATATTACACACCAAATGGAAAAGAAAATTGGGATGAACAAAATCCAGGAATCCGTCTGAGGCTGCGGAATACTCCTGGAAATAGCTGAGGCTTAATTACATTTACATATAGAGCGCTCCTCTCCAGGCCGCCCCTTCCTGGGGAGCCGGATCATATCTGGTGGCAAATTAATTTGGGATGACACTGTCTGAGGAGAGCGCAATGTAGGAAGCCGCCATCGGGCAAGACTACAACTCCCAACCTGCCCTTTTACCACATTGAACTACTGATCCCCTTAGGCAGGGTATGAAATGTTCCTTCTTATGTGAAATCTCATCCATTTACCCATAAAAAAAATCCCCTCCGAATTCCTGTGAAAATGAGCAGAGAAGAGTCATATTTTACCTAAGATGTGTCAAATTTAGAGGATGCAGGGAGAGTCTGGAGGGTGTCTTTAGACACCCATATCTGAGTCTGTAGCACATGTTTTTTTTTGTCATATTAAAGAAATGAATCTCATCTTTCAGATGACATTAGACTTGTGGTTCTGTGATGTACAGGACTGGAAATATAGACAGCTAAAGATGTATGAGCTGCAGATAAAAATCCAATGACCAACAATTTTTAACTCCCTATATCTCTAGTGCTGTAACTCAGAGCCAAAAGGCTGATGCGATCTGAAAGATTTTTTTTTTTTTTTAACTTTTATGACACCATCAGATTGTTTCTTGGTAGTAAAGAACTGAAGATCGAGGCATCTGAAGTGACACAACCCCTGCAGTCTTTAAACTTGACTTATCTGAGGTAAAATATGACTCTTCTCTGCTCATTTTTACATGACTTAGGAGGTGATTTTTTTAGGTTAATGGGTCAGATTTCAGATAACGGTGAATTTTAGAATTCCCGCGTCTCCAGTGAGTATCAGACCACGATACGTATACACATCCCGGCTGACTGGCACGGCGCGGGTTACGCAGGAGATGCCGTCTCCAATCCTATTAATCTTGTTTAAGTGGACGCAGCACTATTTGCCTTCCTCAGTTCCGAGCACAGCGTCCGTGACAAGCCAAAATCATACAAAAGGAATTTAATTAGCTCGCGGAGCACCTAACGGAGCAAGTTTCGCCATGAAAAAAAAAAAAAATCAATTTTTAATAATGTTATACATTAAGCAACAAATCTTCGCATGTGCCTTTAACACTCCCCAGCGCCTGGCTGCATCAGGAGACACAGCTGAGAGACGGGCACCGGCCCAGCCCTTGCCACAGCCATCAGATGAGATTTACGGGGATGCTAGACAATAGGATACAGCGACCCACAATGTTCTCTGGACCTCTTACCGTGTTAATGCAGTTCAGCTCCTTATTAAGTAACCATGGCAGGGACAGCTTTCCCTCTCCGCGGTAGCAGGACTGGATCCGCTCCTTGATGCTTTTGTTGATTTGGCTGAGGGTGAAGAGGCAAAGGACGGACTCACGGGGAGGGTTGGATCGGTTCTTCTGCCCTTGAGAGAAGACTGTGTACAGAACATCCTCATCTTCCGGTATCCCCAGTTCTTGGGCCAGTTTTTGGCCAGGCCGGCTTAGATATGCGCTCTGGATGAGTCTATACTCTACTCCATCCTTGGTGCAACCGATAGGAAACTCTACGTATGAGTAAAACTCTGGGTCTCCGGAGCACATGCGGACAATCTTGGACGTGAAGAACTTTTCTCCTGTGGCGTCCAGTAGCGTCTGTTGTGTGTCCAGTTGTAGAGTCAAGAAATACACAAACCCTCCGCTGACAAATCCGTACACATAGTAAATGTCAAAGGAAGGGTGTAGGGAAAGCGTATCGGAAGGGACCTTGATCTGAGAAGACACAAACTCATCCTGGTAGACCAGGCGGAACATCTCCTCGCTCTCCTCGTTCTTCAGAAGTTTGCGGCTGGATAGGGTAGGGAAATACTCTGATTTACCGTCTATGGATGTGCCAATAAAAAGTTTACTCTGCTCCGCGTCTTGTTCTACAATGACTCCGGTCATGGAGTCCGGCTCTCTTGCTCCCGACAAATAATGTTCCTTGCGGTGGTGGGGTTCTCCCAATTTAAAGAGATTGTCTAGTCTTAAAAACTGACATATCCCTTGCCATACGCTCCCACAGGCCACCACCCGATTACCTGTGTAGTCTATCAACAACAGTCTATTGACGTTGTCCGAGGGGGACAGCTTGTGGGTGCAGTGACGCACAGAAGGTGGGGGGTAGCAGCGGGAGTTATCTTCAATGGGGCCGGTCAAGTGGGAGCGCAACTCAGTCAGATTCTCCGACAGCTTGTAAATTCTGTTGACCGCGCCGATGTAGACGTCACCCGTGTGCTTGTGCACGGCCAGGTGGGTCAGAGACGTATCCGAGACTGTAAAGCTTGGGAACGGAGAAGTGGCCGATCTTCCCAAAGCAAGATAGACAATAAGTAAGAATGAAAGGTGAAATGGCCCCATGGTGAATTCTTATGACGGAGGTCAGCTGCTAGGGCCAGGAGGCGACAATGTCCTAAGGGGTTTATCCACGTCCACATTCAGTAGATCATATCTGGGCCTGAAAAAGAAATAGGGCAGAAATTAATAAACAGCTAAAACATCACAGACCCAATACAAAGAGTAAGTGACAAGGGTCTACTTTGTGCAACTCTGACAGAGAGCTCTGTACACATGGACACGCCGATAGATTCATGCACCCAGTGTTGACCCTGCCCAAAAAAAGAAAGCAGTCCGGAGGCGTTTGTTGTGTCTGCGCTGTATTTGTACACCGACGCAGCATGTGGAGCTGTAGGACATTATTAGTTCACCTGTTGTGTCTGCCGTCCACCGTACACACTGTGCAGAAATGCCAGCCGTGTCACATCTGCCGCTTGTCACAAGTAAAGGACAACAATGTTCCAGAACGTGTAAACCTCCAGATCTCCTGACATGTCGCCTCTGGGGTATGCAATACACCAATATATACACGCCGTGGTTATGCCACTATACTGATGATGTAAATTTTTAGGGTTCGTTTCCGTTAAAAAGAAGAGTCCATGTAAAAACTAATGAATCCCCCTTCAGCCACCGCTCCTGAAAACTAAGGGTTAAACCACTTACAGATCCCACAAATATCATCACCCCCGGACCATATCATGTGCGCCTCTCCGGTTTCTAGATGCGGTTTACTAGCCCTGAGGTTACCCTCCTGCTGTGCCCATGGTCCTGAGTGGGAGCGGGGCTCCGTTTCAGGAGGAGCCATCTTGCTTTTGAAGACAACTTGACACTTCCACCCGCTGGTGCTGACTCTTGACCCCAAAACGGTGTTTCTTTCACCCACACAGCTGGAGCGAATTATAGGGAAGGAAATACTAGGGCTGGCGGGGTAGAGTGAGCCCCCATCCAGATACGGATAAATTATACAGAATCCGGTGTACGCTGTTTTTGGAGAACTGGGCCGGAAGGTTCTTGATGATATCCTCAAATGGGTACGACTCCTGCAGTGACAATTGGGGCTTTAGACAAGGGACAGTATAAGGAGACCACCGCTATACAGGAAGGGGGTCTCCTCAATACCTTATGTTAGGAACAGTCTCCCAATGGTGGGCTTGTGTCACCACGCTTGGTAAGAAGTGTAGTGTACTCATTGTTCTCTTTAAAAATCAGCGATAAGATACTGCTCACCTGTCCTAAATAAGAGGACTGATAAAAGATAATGGACAAACCCTTTAAGGAATGTGTCCTCCCACTTAACATCTCCTCGATGCATCCCCATCTGCTCTGAGGGGTATTGAGGATGCCATGCTGGGACTTCTAGTACGCACTGATGGATATACATGGGGGAGGGCGACAGGGAACATCTGCCGTCCATCAGACATGATGTCAGAAAATTTTATTAACTAAATTGGATTGTAAAATACGTCTGGTCACATCAACGGGTCGTACACCCACAGGAAGGGCTCTGCTCAGGCTCAAGGCAAACGTAGACTAAATATTTTCTGTAATTTCTAGATCATCTCATTATGGAAGAAAAAGCATCTTAAAGGCGCAGGTTTTTACTGTCAGTCATAGACAACTGCTATTCACTTAAGGACACAGTGACCCGAACGATGACATCATCGCAATGCAGTAGCCACACCCACAGTGACATCATCTTAGTGCGAACGCCATCATTGCCGTAATGGATGCCGTGTCTTACTTTAAGGCCAAGAATTTAGGGAATTATGACAGCAGCTCTTCTGGTTACATTTACCTCAGGATTGTAGAAATGACTGCGTAAAATGTTTCTGTCCGCTCGGCCGACGGCAAATGTCATAATTACCTCATCTTTATCCAATTTATATGGTCCGATTACCTCTGTGATCGCTCATTCCAATCCGCATTGAACCAATCATGCACAAAGTAATGGTTATTTCCCCCAAATTGGCCGTCAGGCTTATTATATTCTTAAAGGTAATTTGGTTATTACATAGCGGGGCCTAGTGTGGAGCAGCGACAATCACGTGGCGGCCGTTACAACAACTGCAAGGGGCGGCCATTTATAATTCAGTGACAACACAAAAGGCGGCCATAATGGTTCTTAACAAATCCAAACGTGAAATACAGAGCAATGTCAAAAGGTGGTCACAGATCAGCTCCCCTTTAAACTAATTTTTCGTGTGTGTGTGTGTGTAGGAATGTCCGGGCCATATTTTGTATGTGTAATGTGATGGATTGTGAAGTATTTGGAGACAAGGAATGTGGAGGAGAGACTGACACCGCATTACATTCCTCCATATTGAATTCCACACACCAGGTGCTGCTCGTCCATAATACGGAGACGAGCGTACCACCGGAGATGTGGATGTTATGGCCGCAGTTTATGAGGAATTTACATGTGAGGAGACATTTATTAGGGAGAAAGTAGAGACAGCAAGGAGCCAGGGAACAGCATAGGGAAGTGTCCTTTACCAATGTTACGGAGGAGGTTGGGAATCAAATACCATACCGCCATACTGTGACAGGAACATTTCAAATTATTACCATAAAAATCACCCAAAAAAATCTCATTCAGACCTAAAGCATCAAATACGAAGAGCCTTCTTGGTGTGATCAAATACCATACCGCCATATTGTGACAGGAACTTTTCAAATTATTACCAAAAAATCTTTACTCAGACCTAAAGCATCAAATATGAGGAGCCTGCTTGGTGTGATCAAATACCATACCGCCATACCGTGACAGGAACATTTCAAATTATTACCACAAAAATCACCAAAACAAATCTTACTCAGACCTAAAGCATCAAATACGAGGAGCCTTCTTGGTGTGATCAAATACCATACCGCCATACTGTGACAGGAACTTTTCAAATTATTACCAAAAAATCTTTACTCAGACCTAAAGCATCAAATATGAGGAGCCTGCTTGGTGTGATCAAATATCATACCGCCATACTGTGACAGGAATATTTCTAATTATTACCACAAAAATCACCCAAAAATTTTTACTCAGACCTAAAGCATCAAATACGATGAGCTTTCTTGGTGTGATCAAATACCATACCGCCATACTGTGACAGCAACTTTTCAAATTATTACCAAAAAATCTTTACTCAGACCTAAAGCATAAAATATAACGAGCCTGCTTGGTGTGATCAAATATCATTCCGCCATATTGTGACTTTCACATTATTACCAAAATTTTTTTATACTCGGACCTAAAGCATCAAACATGAGGAGCCCAGCTTGGTGGCCTGCCATATCATACCGCCATATTGTGACAGGAACTTTCCAAAATATCACCAAGATCCAAACTGTCTGAGCTATGAGGAGCCCGACTGTTAAGATCACATATAATACCGCCACAATGTGCCAAACATTTGAAAATGTTAGCACAATGTCACCAAGACCAAAAACTTCTGATATGTGAGGAGCGTTCTTGGTGGGTTTAAGAATCAAACTTTTCAAATAATTACCACAAACTATCAACAAGACCTAAAGTATCTGAAATCTGAGGGGCCTGATTGATGAGATCAAACATCATACCGCCATACTGTGACAGGAATATTACAAGATATTACCACTAAACATCACCAATATCTAAACTATCAGATGTTTTTGGTGGGGTCCTTGGAGCACGTTCACACGCATCATATGTCATGGCAATTTTGGTGTTAATACGAAATCTAAAATTGAAGGAATTTGAAAATACCTATTTTTTTTCCAATAAAAAGAGAGGCCTTGTTGGAAACCTTACAGGCCCCATATAAGTAAATGCGGTCTGTCAGGTTTTGTTGAGTTTTTGTCATGTAATGATTCTGGCCCTCTCTTAAAGGGGATGTCCAGGAAAATACATTTTCAAACCAAATTTTAAAGGAAATAAATGTCTTGTAAGACAATAATGTGAGACTATATGTGAAGGCATACACGGCCCGATTCCGTTGCGCTGGGCTTTATATACATCAGCAGCGTTATAACGGGGCGTTATAATAATAACAGGGTGTGTGGGCGTTTCCTCTTTGTCTGTCCACAAGTTGACCGAATGTTCAACTCTTACAGATTCTGCTTTTTCATTCAGTCATTTATATCAACAAGGCCCCCACCCCCCATACTGATCCCATAAGGTCGGCCCAATCCCCTTCTCTGACACTACTATATCCGATAAAAGATCCCAAAGGGCAGGAATGAGTTAATCAGCCGAGTAACATTATACTATAATAACGAAAAATGTCAAATCTGCCTCGAGCTGCTGAGCACAGAGATGGGACGGGAGGAGAGACGGGAGGATGATCTAATTAGGGAACGTGGTGATTAACCGTGGCATCTTTGGTGACGACCCCTCACCTACACACAGAGGATGCAGCCATTTTGCTGTCTGATCCAGTACATATCTGACTGCAGCAATATCAGCGAGGCGCGGAGGGGGGGAAATATACTGAATTATTTAATAGCTGCCGTCTTTGTAGGTCATCAAAAAGGCGGATGAACAAGTAAAAATGGCACCTACGAGGAATGGCGTCCTGCGAGGGGAGCCACAGGCTGGAACCAGGGTGTCTCACCCTACAGATATATACAATATCACAGTGACAACCATCCACTGAGGTTACTAACTGCAAAGACATATCCATCCATAATGAGCAGCATGTTTGTTGGAAACCTGTAAGCAGGTGTGAACATGTAAATCTGCATTATGGTGCTGTGTATGTTAGTAGCAGCAGGACTGTGAAATATAGATTTATATTTCAGAATTGTGTGTTGGGGGCGTGTCCTCACACAGCTGTGCTCTTCTATACCGTTAATCATGTTGTTAGTAGCAGCAAGACTGTGAAATATAGATTTATATTTCAGAATTGTGTGTTGGGGGCGTGTCCTCACACAGCTGTGCTCTTCTATACCGTTAACCATGCTGTTATTAGCAGCAGGACTGTGAAAATTGAATTTTTCAGGATTGTGTGCAAGGCTACTGTTTTTACTGAATGGAAGGTGCTGTGCACAGCAGTGTGGGGACATTTTTTGGAATATAAATCTATATTTCACAGTCCTGCTGTATGATACCTATGACTGGCGGCAGTCCGTCTGCTCAGATGGGCTGACACACTCCCTTTAAGCCCTGTAGTATGAGAGTGATGTGCTGGGGAAGGCAGAGGGCTTGCGCAGTACATCATATAGAGCGGCGGCAGGGTGATATAGGATGCTGTTCTCATATCCCCGGGTGACATGCTCTATAATAAAACATTTATTCCCAGCTCCTCCTATCGATCCTCGGGGCCTCAGACTAAATCAGTCACAGCTTTCTGCCACTGATGGCGGTGACGTTATTACCCGGGAATAATCCTCGGTGAGTGGGAGACAGCCGTCCGGTAATATGTAATTACTTATCCATCATCCCGCACCGTACTGACTGATGTCCCCGTAATCCGTGACAAGACATGCGCCCCCTCCCCTCTCCATAGCACATACATCTGACCTCCGGAAAATCTATATCGTGTCACTATATGGGAATCTTCCGCCTGTCAGTCTATGGTGCAAGTTGTTCCAATTTTACCCTATTTAAATGGGAGTGCATGATTCTAGTTATTGGGCCTATCCAACCTGATGACATCGCCGCCTCCATCCCATAATAACGGAGTGATGTCATCACCATCTCCAGTCGCCATGACAACGCTGCCTCAATCCTCAGCTGCGCGGCTCCTCTCTCTAATTGGCAGTGAATCCGGGAGGAGAGGGGAGGGGGATCCAAATAGCTTTTTGCACTGTATGTGGAGACCCCCAGCATACAATTCCTTCCATTCCGAACCTCTTCACGTCTCTATGGGCACGGACCCCCCACATCCAGGCTTCTATTACAGCGCGGACCCCCCACCCCATTCAACCTTTGCATACAGTGCATTAAAAGACCACCTCAGCTTGTGCGTCCGGCCCCCAGCCCATTATTGTGTGTCCCTGTATACAAGGCCCGGCTGCACGTTGTGGTCTCTATATACATTTACAATACTAATCCCTGCGGCGCCCCCCATTGCACGGATTCCTGCATACGCCTATTATCCCATTATGGATCATTCCGGCTATTTCAGTACCTTACCCCTATAATATCAGCTTTTCCAGTGCTTTATCACTGTCACATCTACAAATCCTGGAATTCCAGATGAAACGGAAAGAAAATCCTCCCGTAACCCAAGTATGCAGCGCGCCCCTTCCTGCTTTTGGAACATAACCAAGACATATCTTAGTAAAAAGTCGAAAATTTTTTAGTAAACACCAATTTTTATTAGGATCCTTGGCCCTGTAATGAGCTGCATATAGGGCGTACACCATATCTGGGTCTATTAAAGGGGTTGTTTAATCCACATGGTACGGCCTAGCAGTCGGACCACTACGGATTAAAAAAAAAAAAAAAAAAATGGGGGTCCTTTATACCCAAAATGGGGGTGTGTCCTGCCCCTCCATTCACCGTCTACACGATTGATGCTGCTCCATGCATTCAGGTAAACAAACCTGTTTTCCCTGAGGTCCTGGAGGTCAGACCCCCATTGTACAAACACGTGATCACCTATTCTGCAAATCAAACCTTTAGCTATTCTCTGTCCTACCACAATGCACATGCACACTCAGTTCGGCCAAGTTTGCATGTGTTCTGTATAGAGGTGGAAAATTTCCAGCCTGACAACATGCGACTTGTAGTTTCGCAGCAGCTGGAGAGTCACAGGTGGAAGCTCATTGCCGGGGGCCATAAATGCCAAAGATGGACCAAAGCCCCCAGACCAATTCCCCAGATGACCACTTTTAGTACATTGTGAGAAGATTCCTGCACCTAAACTTGGCCTTGAGCGTCTCTTCTCATTAGTATTTGTGACACATGTCCCCGTTAATGACGTCCAGTTGTTAATTCAGCCGGTGCCCCCCACACCCCTGTGGCCCCCCCTTTCTGGCTCAGACGCTAAATCTGGCTCCTTGTGAAAGCCTCTTTCAGGACATGTCAATAAAAGTGATGTCTACCCAACAGAGACTGTCCCATCACGTGAGGTGTGAAAAAAGGATTTGGAGGCCCTGTCTATACAGCTCGCCCGGCGGGGTCACAGCGGACCCCTCGTAAAGACCACCCTTGTGTCATAAAGCAGCCAAGTCCGAGTGACTGTGAGCTAAAAAGACAGAGGGGCCCGGTAAACAAGGCTTTCATCCCGCCTGGAGCCATGTTTGGTTTGTGCTGCTGGAATTCTGCACAGAGTAACCCTGGTGCCAAGACGGGGACTGGTAGCAGAGGTACTGCTAAAAGGACGAACGTTCATAAAAGTGGTCAGGACTGGGTAGACTATATTCCAACATGCCCGATCCTATCGGCTGGAGTCACATACAATAAATGACTGTGAGAAGAACCCAAACATTTCCTCGGGATCTCGTGTAAACTGTGGGAGTGATAGACAAGATGGAGATGGCACAGATGGCAGCTTTCTCACCCGATTTCCTGCAAACACATGCACACTCGGCCCATTGGTGCAAATGTATTGAAGCACCCGGTGTCCGTGTATGATAATACATCTAGGTTAGTTGTATGAGTGGTTAGCATTACAGCATTACAGCCTTGCAGCGCTGGGGTCCTGGGTTCAAGTCCCAGGGTCAACATCTGCATAGAGTTTGTATGTTTTCTCCGTGTTTGTGTGGGTTTTCTCCGGTTTCCTCCCACACTCCAAAACATACTGGTAGGTGATTAGATTGTGAGCCCCATTGGGGACAGGGACTGATCTGATCTCTGTGCAGCGCTGCGTAATCTGTGTGCGCTATATAAATAAGGGAAGTTTTATTAGTCACCCATAAATAATGGATGCAATCATGAAGTGGCTGATAACAGTGAACAATAGATTGCAGGCACGACATGAAGGTATGAAACCCCTTTAACCAGGATTCTGCAGCACAGGACCCATATGGCAGCGTGCACATATTACTTTTAGGGTTTGGGGCCCCCTATCACACAATGGCGGGAGGTGAAACACTACAATCCCTCCTGCTATAGACGGAGCCCTGTGAAAGGGGCTTTTCTCCATAAGCCGCCCTCCCAAGTAGCTGTACATTTGGGACCCCTCACCTTGGACCCTGCCCCCACATTCACCCTATAATTGCATCTGGCATGGAGGGGGGTGGGTGGGGGTCCTCCGCTATTCTCTGAGAAGTAGAGACGGAACGGCGAGGGGTAACAGTTAAATGGAAGTCAACGGGGGAGTTTGCGCTCACGTTGGCAGCGTTCCCGGTTTGCCAGCTCCATCCCTGGTCTGGCTTCATTAGACCTATCCCCAGCTCCGCAGCCAAGACAAACTCTCTGCTCCCAGAAAACCCGATCCAGGTACTTTTCACCAGCCGTAATATATTAGTTTAATTTTATATTTTCGCTAAGTAATTGTGGCAGGAGCCCCTGGGTCCTAGAGCCGACTCTTGCCCAGGATGGCCACAGACACGAGACACTACGCTTGTTGACAAGTTATTTCCCGTGACTCCCCCCATTACCATGCACTTCCAGCTAAAATTATCAGCAAAAGGAACTTTCTATGCCTGGGGGGCACTGATAACATCAGCCGGACATGCAGAGGGCTCAGCAGCCCATACACTCTGCAATACCACACATAGCCTGTAGACAGGTGTGGCGCTACCTTTTACTATAAAGCAGCCATGTTTTTTGCATTCCTTAAAGGGGTTGTCCAAAATGCACTGGGGACCAACATAATAGCTGCTATAGTAAGCATATCCTCCCACCCCATTGATCTCCACTATACAATCCATTTACACAGACAACACCAAGCTAATAGCATCTCCGATGGCACATGGCAGGCGGTGTGACCACATAGGGGGGCACAGGCCGACCGCTCACCACCCCCCCCCCCCCAGTCCTTCTATCACCTTCTATTATATTATTATATATGCGATTTTTATCAATGACTCACGCACCGCAAATATTCACCTTTTCCCCAGCAGAACCATCAATACTCCAGTAATTACAAGGGTCAATCGCCATCGCTAATAAAGCGGGTCACGTAGTGTTAAATATATGATTATAGGCCCTCTAAATCATAACAAGGTCATCTGCTCAGACAAAATCTCTGCAACTCATAGACTTATTTTTGCTGAAATTCAATTTAAAGGGGAATCGCCATTTATATGAAAATCACTATCGCTAATAGTCCGAACTCCGGGCACCCGAATGTGTAGGGGATCGGACAGATCTATCAAAGTCCTAGTCCAAACCCAAGGCACCCAGTTTTGTAGGGGGAAGTGCTGCACCGCTCTAGGTCCTAGCACAAACCATGGACACCCAATCTGTAATATCGCTCCATCTGTAATAGAGCTCCATCTAGGTCCCAGCACAAACCGTGCGCACCTAATCTGTAATAGAGCTCCATCTAGGTCCCAGCACAAACCGTGCGCACCCAATCTGTAATAGAGCTCCATCTAGGTCCCAGCACAAACCGTGCGCACCCAATCTGTAATAGAGCTCCATCTAGGTCCCAGTTCAGCACTGGGCACCCGGGTATTTAAGGGATCTGTCACACAGCTCCGTACAGGTCCTAGTTCAAACCCTGGTCCCCAGTTTTATTGGGGTGCCCCTGCACAGCTCTATCAAGGTCCCAGTCCAAACCCGGGAAACCCACCCCACAGCTCTATTGAAGTCCCAATCCAAACCATGGGCACCCAGAGTAATTTAGCTTCATCTAGGTCCCAGGCCAAGACCGAGGCACCCGGGTGTTTAAGGAATCCCTCTCACAGCTCCCCACAGGTCCCAATACAAACCTTGGGTACCCAGTTGTGTCGGGGAGCTGTTCCAAAGCTCTACTTAAAAGGAAATCTACCACCAGGATGAAGGATTGTAAACCAAGCACAAAGACATACTGGTGTGTGCCCCCTCTGCCATGATAAAATTATGCAAATGAGGGGCTACAGCTCCATTGACATCTAAGAAGCCTCTCAGGCTCATTTGCATCATTGTTAAAACCTTTTTTCCCATAAAAGCAAGGGCTTAAGAGGGAGGACACATAAATATGTCAGTGTGCTTGCTTTACAACCCTTCACCCTGGTGCATCCAGTTTTGAAGAAGAATCACTGCAACAAGTCTCAGTCCGAAGAAAGGTAACCCAGATTTTTTTTTTTTTGGGGGGGGGGGGGGGGGGGAGGAGGGGGAGCCTCCCATTTCTGAAGGGGAACCTTCTCCGCAGCTCTATTAAAGTCCCAATCCTGTTGGGCAGCCGTCAGGCCAGTCCAAACCCTGGGTAACATCTTTTGGTTTCAATGGTTATCCCAAAAGTTGTCCCCACACAATAGCCGTGGTTTTCAGGGTTCAGATCTCCCCCACCCCCCACTGGAGAGAAGAAGGGAAGCCTCCGTTTATCTAACGTCCCCCTCCCCCTTTATTAGAAAACAAAAAAAAACCACATCTAGACTTTTCCATTCTGCAAAAAAGATAAAAGCGAGAGCTGGAAACGTCTCCACTTTCCCTCCCTGCGATGACATGAAAGTGATGGGGTGAGGGGAAGTGCGGAGATAGTGCGGATAACCATGGGATCAGCTGCAATTTCCTGACACGAGGCGACAATAGATGGGTCCTGGCTGTCACTCCGCAGGTACCCGCACACCCGGGGGCAGGTCCTGCAGTCGCCCTCCTAGAGACAGTCCTGGAGCAGGAAGGGGTTAATGGGCAGCTGCGGATCCGCTGTCATAGTTACACATTCCAGAACCTACCTGGACATGATGTATTTATCTCTCAGGATGTTTCCTGGTAAAACGCTTAACATAAATATGGGAGCAGAGTCCTGGCGAGAGATGAGGAAGCGCTCTCACCCCTCTTCTCCGCTAATATTTTGCAGACGGCGGCTCTGGCACAACAGGCGCGGGCTGAGGTCACCGCAGGGAGGGAATGTTGTCTGCCGAAAGTGATGGAGGAGCCGAGACCACAAGGAGCACATGACCACGGATTGGAAAGTAGAAGCCTATCCCTATAACTGAGGGCAAAGGCACAAGAGTCTGCAGATCATATTCACTCTACACATGATCACTGAGCCACCCCTGCATCACTGCACTACCTGATCACTGAGCCAACCCCTGCACCACTGCACTACCTGATCACTGAGCCGACCCCTGCACCACTGCACTACCTGATCACTGAGCCGACCCCTGCACCACTGCACTACCTGATCACTGAGCCGACCCCTGCACCACTGCACTACCTGATCACTGAGCCGACCCCTGCACCACTGCACTACCTGATCACTGAGCCAATCATTGGTCACAGCACTAGCTGATCACTGAGCCAACCCCTGCATCATTG
The DNA here is from genome assembly GCF_040894005.1 of Engystomops pustulosus. Taxonomy (NCBI): domain Eukaryota; kingdom Metazoa; phylum Chordata; class Amphibia; order Anura; family Leptodactylidae; genus Engystomops; species Engystomops pustulosus. Next base: position 102,040,001 of record NC_092419.1, read on the forward strand.
CACTACCTGATCACTGAGCCAATCATTGGTCACAGCACTAGCTGATCACTGAGCCAATCATTGGTCACAGCACTAGCTGATCACTGAGCCAATCATTGGTCACAGCACTAGCTGATCACTGAGCCAATCATTGGTCACAGCACTAGCTGATCACTGAGCCAATCATTGGTCACAGCACTAGCTGATCACTGAGCCAATCATTGGTCACAGCACTAGCTGATCACTGAGCCAATCATTGGTCACAGCACTAGCTGATCACTGAGCCAATCATTGGTCACAGCACTAGCTGATCACTGAGCCAATCATTGGTCACAGCACTAGCTGATCACTGAGCCAATCATTGGTCACAGCACTAGCTGATCACTGAGCCAATCATTGGTCACAGCACTAGCTGATCACTGAGCCAATCATTGGTCACAGCACTAGCTGATCACTGAGCCAATCATTGGTCACAGCACTAGCTGATCACTGAGCCAATCATTGGTCACAGCACTAGCTGATCACTGAGCCAATCATTGGTCACAGCACTAGCTGATCACTGAGCCAATCATTGGTCACAGCACTAGCTGATCACTGAGCCAATCATTGGTCACAGCACTAGCTGATCACTGAGCCAATCATTGGTCACAGCACTAGCTGATCACTGAGCCAATCATTGGTCACAGCACTAGCTGATCACTGAGCCAATCATTGGTCACAGCACTAGCTGATCACTGAGCCAATCATTGGTCACAGCACTAGCTGATCACTGAGCCAATCATTGGTCACAGCACTAGCTGATCACTGAGCCAATCATTGGTCACAGCACTAGCTGATCACTGAGCCAATCATTGGTCACAGCACTAGCTGATCACTGAGCCAATCATTGGTCACAGCACTAGCTGATCACTGAGCCAATCATTGGTCACAGCACTAGCTGATCACTGAGCCAATCATTGGTCACAGCACTAGCTGATCACTGAGCCAATCATTGGTCACAGCACTAGCTGATCACTGAGCCAATCATTGGTCACAGCACTAGCTGATCACTGAGCCAATCATTGGTCACAGCACTAGCTGATCACTGAGCCAATCATTGGTCACAGCACTAGCTGATCACTGAGCCAATCATTGGTCACAGCACTAGCTGATCACTGAGCCAATCATTGGTCACAGCACTAGCTGATCACTGAGCCAATCATTGGTCACAGCACTAGCTGATCACTGAGCCAATCATTGGTCACAGCACTAGCTGATCACTGAGCCAATCATTGGTCACAGCACTAGCTGATCACTGAGCCAATCATTGGTCACAGCACTAGCTGATCACTGAGCCAATCATTGGTCACAGCACTACCTGATCACTGAGCCAACACTGAGCCAACCATTGGTCTCCGCATTATGGCACATGACCACTGAGCCAATCCCTGGTCTCTGCACTATGGCACATGACTATTGAGCCAACCCCTGGTCTCCGCACTATTGCACATGACCACTGAGCCAATCCCTGGTCTCCGCACTATTGCACATGACCACTGAGCCAATCCCTGGTCTCCGCACTATGGCACATGACCACTAAGCCAACCCCTGGTCTCCGTACTATGGCACATGTATCTACTGGGCCAATACCCGATCTTATGACTCTTAGCACTATGAAACAATTACTGAGCCTATTCCCTGGTCACAGCACCACAACACATGACCAATGAAGCCAAGGGCTGGCTCAGTGGTTACATGCACAATGAACCTGATGTCAGCACAGCACAGAATCCTTCTAAGGGTGTATTTGGACTGTTGGGTGTAACCAAACCACAATAAGGCATTTTTGTTGGTCTGTGGTTAAGTGAGAGCTCCATCTGAATACACCCCAATACCAGACAGATTTTCATAGTTGTATCTGCAATAAACTCAGCTTTCCAAGCCCCTGCAGATCTGCCTATACAGGAGAGGAGATGTACAAGTTGCATTACTTTGCCATTAAGGGGTCTTGGAAAGTTGGATGAAAACTACAGGTGAAACACGAAAATCTGCACCAGTTATTTGTGGAAGAGATCCCTTCCTGGTCACCCCTTCTGTTATGCCCTTGAGCAGCAGTTGCATGCAACTTTCCAAGGCTACTGAAAAGCAATAGCATTTAGTTAGGAAAAGCTGGGTGACAGTAATCTCCATAGACCTTCCTAGTGATAGAAGCTGGACGTGTCGTCACAGTGTGTCAGTTGTCCGGACTGGAGAATGTCTAGGACAATGTGGACACTTGGGAACAAAGACTATTTGGCAAATATTTACCAGGAGAAGAGCAGGAAGAGCTCCCAAAATATTCCACTATCCAGGAGTAGCGTCTGAGATCCCGCCCCCCCTCGTCCTGATCCCTACAATCCTCAACATTTAATCAAGTCCAAACAAACACACATAATATTTGCTTGGATAACGGCTATTGGCGCTTCCGTCCTAGAACTGGAGCCAGGGGGGACGCGGAGTTCACGAAAATCTCATATTAGACACCAGACGCTATTCATTCCATCGAGAACCTTAGGCTCCGGACCCTGGTGTATCATGGACGCGGCGTCCTACAACCGGACCCGGGTTATAGGAACCAGATACAAGGTCTAGTGGTGCCGCTAATAAGCTACATTCAATATTACATTGAGGAATTGTCTTTCAAGCCTTTCCCTAGTAAGATACATTGCAGTTTATACACATCAGGAATGGGGACCCCCTAACCCCAATTATTCAGGCGTGAAGGAGTGTGAATGATCAGACGCCACCGGTCTGACATCTACTCTACTCAATGTATCGTGAATATCAGCGGCCCCCCGAGCAGGCAGAGGATACACTAAGGTATAATCGCCCTCGTCCCAAGAGCTTACATTAACCGCTAAAAATATCCACGACTTAAATGTCATGAAAATAACAATTGAAAAAGTATCTGAGCGTCTTCTGAGACGTCGGCGTCCCTGGAGGAACTTGTCGGAGAGAGGGGGATCCGGGGACCACTCCTTCCAGGTGCTCACATTTCATATAATGAAGTCGCTAATGAGACGCCACAAATAACAATTGTCGGGTTTATTTAAGCGCTCAGGTTACAAGGCAACGGGGCGAGACATCACGCGCCCATAGTATAGAGGGAAAGCTGGATACCAATACTATGGCAAATATCCGTCCTACTGTTCCAATGTCTATACATTTTATCTGCCCCTGGAAAAGGTGGGTGACAACCAATAGGACGCCTCCACGCTCAGTACACAAGACCTGTGCAGGAGAGCGGTCGCCCCCCATCGCCCATCAGATATTGATAGACAAACCTGGGGACAACCGAAAAAAATTCTATTGTATGTGTGATGAGTACGTACAGCATCACCCATCATCCAGGTGATGCAGTACCTCTCTCCACCTGTAGGGGGAGCCCTCATCCCCGGTGGCAGCAGGAGGTGACTATGGCGGCCGCTCTTCTGCGAGGATCACATCAATAAATGTTAATGTGTGAAGAATGAATCATCTCTGCACATAATAAACCTTATCTGCCAGGCCCCGGCCAAAAAGACTAATGATTTACAACATTTCCCCCCATTCATTTCTCTCCGGCTCCTTGTAAGGGATAATGAGGAACATCAAATTACAAATGGGGTGCAACGTGGAGGTGTCATGTCAGGGCTGGAGGCATCAGCCGATGTTACCTCACCGAGGCACCTACCTGCCTCAGGGAAGCCAAGAGTATACTGTAAGTTATTTCACAGAAAAAAAGCTGGGTGACTGGTCATACACACAGACCCCTGGAGACTAGGAAAGCTGGGTGACTGGCATAACCTCTGTCATTGCTCTGTCACACAGACCACTGGAGACTAGGAAAGCTGGGTGACTGGCATTAATCTGTCACACAGACCCCTGGAGACTAGGAAAGCTGGGTGACTGGCATAACCTCCGTCACACAGACCCCTGGAGACTAGGAAAGCTGGGTGACTGGCATAACCTCTGTCATTGCTCTGTCACACAGACCACTGGAGACTAGGAAAGCTGGGTGACTGGCATAACCTCTGTCATTGCTCTGTCACACAGACCACTGGAGACTAGGAAAGCTGGGTGACTGGCATAACCTCTGTCATTGCTCTGTCACACAGACCCCTGGAGACTAGGAAAGCTGGGTGACTGGCATAACCTCTGTCATTGCTCTGTCACACAGACCACTGGAGACTAGGAAAGCTGGGTGACTGGCATTAATCTGTCACACAGACCCCTGGAGACTAGGAAAGCTGGGTGACTGTCATAAACCCTGTCACACAGACCCCTGGAGACTAGGAAAGCTGCGTGACTGGTATAACCTCTGTCACACAGACCCCTGGAGACTTGGAAAGCTGGGTGACTGGCATAATCTCTGTGTGTTTGAGTCATCCGGTGTCTAGCTTTTTATATATGGCCAGCTAAAGGCAAGGACAAGTAGCCCCTGGGTCTTGATGCATGTAGTATGTGCATCCGGTGGACCCTCATATACAAGGGAGTAGGTGTGACTATACCCACCCGTGCCACCCTCTTGTCTATTAGTGTGCACCTGGTGGACCCTCATTCATATACAGTGGAATCAATGTAACTGCACCCACCCATGTCAACCCCTTGTCTATTAATGTGCATCTGATGGACCCCCATATATAAGGGACTAGGTGTTCCCACCCGTGCCACCCCCTTGTCTATAAGGGTGGTTATGGCGGACCCTCATACACTGGGGCATAAGGGATGTCTTCACTCACCCGTGCCACCCCCTTGTCTATTATTGTACATCTGATGGACCCACACATATAAGGGACTAGGTGCGTCTGTGCCCACCCATGCCACCCCCTTGTCTATAAGGGTGGGTACGGTGGACACTCATACACAGAGGTATAAGGGATGTCTGCACTCACCTATGCCCCCCCATTGTTTATGATTGTGCATCTGGTGGACCCTCATATACAAGAAACTAGGTGTATCTGCACCACCAGTGCCACCCATAGCTCCATTGTGTATTACTATGGGTCTGGGCACCTGCCATGGCATTGAGGTGCCGCCTTCCTGTGTTTATTATGGAATCTATTTACACACATGTGGCTAAATGCCACATTAATGGGGGCTTGAGTATATGTTTTAGGGGTAAAGTATATGCAATGTCGCTCCATTCAATATCTACAGGATACATGGTCCCCCATTCTAGTAAAAAGTGGGGGCTCACAGCAATCAGGATTGTGGGAAACCCCTATAAATTGTGCAATAGTAATAAAATCCCATCCTTAGTGCAGGGCGATGTGTGCCTCACCAGAGGGGGTCTGATTGCTAGGACCCCCACTGATCACTATCCTCGCTGTCTGAGTATGTGCACTTCCTCTTCACTTACAGGGGTTTTCCAAGGTTTATAACAGCAGATACTCGCCCCAGTCTCTGTAGGGTGACGATTATGTCCTGTACACTGTCCATGTGGTGCCTCAGGGATCACCAAGTCCAGTCATTGGCTCAGCTGCCATTAAAATGTTGTCTGATAGCTGAAAACATGTTTGTTTTTCCCCAAAAACAGCACCACATCTGACCATGGTATGTGCCGGTATTGCGGCTCAGCAGTATAGAAATGAATGGAGCCATGTTGCAATACCACGCACTACCCGTGGTCAGGTGTGGCGCTGTTTTCAGAAGAAAGCAGCCACCGGACTTTTCCTATAACATATGTGGTGTCATCATTTATAATCTGACAGGAGCTGAAGCCACATAGTCCAGAAGAGAGGAGCTGCTGCTGGAAGCGGGGGTCCTCCAGACCCTTCAGTCTTGTAGTAACCCCCACACCCCAAGGGCTTTTACTGAACCTGGAAAAATCCCTTTAAAAAACTATGAAATACAAGGCCTGGTCCTCTGTCAGGCAGATACTATCTACTGTAAATGGAGGAGCTGTGGCCTTTATGGGGGGACAAGGGTCCTGCTCTTGTGATATTTGGGGGTCACTGCTGCCAATTCTTCATGTATCGTAATTTTATACATAGGTAATAAATAGCAATCCGGGAATGTGACTGATATGGAAATCTGATCTCCGATCACATCACACCCCGCGGTCAATCATCACTACTAAGGTGTAAGCTCCTGGACCCAGATACAGAGCCGCCCGATACCCCGGCGATTCACACGCAGCCATGATACGTCCCGGGGATGAGCACATCTGCTCTCTCCATTGTGACAAGATCTCCAATCTGCTGCATCCTCCACAAGGCTCGTCTCAGTGCACTCATCAGATGTGGCAGCTCACTACCAAACTTGTATCCTCCAGCCCTGATAGCCACCGGCTGTACACACGGGGGATGGGCCACTATATAAGGCTCTGGGGAACAGCACAATCCTATAAAGTGCAAGCTCCTGGGGTTACCATGGCACTGACAATATCTCTGCAGCCACAGGCAGCCAAATACTAGAAGGGGTGATCATGCTATACAAACATATGACCGGACTAGAGTGCAAGCTCCTGGGGTCACCATAGCACTGATAATATCTCTGCAGCCAAATACTATAAGGTGTGATCATGCTATTTAAACACATGACCGCTTCCTGTAAGACGTGGACTAGAGTGCAAGCTCCTAGAGCAAGAAAAATACCAGACACGTAGGGAGGTTATACACGCAAAATAAACCTTCAACGTAAAGGTCAAATCCAAATTTCATCGGATAAAACAAAAGCACAGGAATGTCAGCACTTATCCCTCATCATACATGACACCTGTGTGTAGAGTGCAAGCTCCCGGGGACAGGGCGGACCGCCAGCCAACAACCTGTCACATGCAGAGAAATCAGGGGTTCACCCTACGTACACTATACAATAGGGGGGTGTACAGTGGGGTGCAGCCAGGTGCCAGAGAGAAAAGCTCAGACCTGGGTGGAGCAGGGAAGGAGGGGGTCACAGCATAACACCCCAAAAGCATGTGGCCCCCAAAATGATAGGGTGACACCTGACACAATGCAAGCAGTGACACAACCCAGTACACCTGAGTGTGATGTGCACAGGGCTCCCCTCCAGTATTACTCCTGGCAGTGCCCCTCCCTGCCAGGGGCCCCGGGCATGCCCCCCATACATCCGCACAGAGACTGCAGCCCCCGCTCCTACTCACCGGCCATTGTGCGGTCTATCAGGGGATTGTGACTGATGGGGGTCCAGGGTGTCACAGAGCAGCAGAGACCCCCGAATAGACACACGGACAGACAGCCGCTCCCACCAGCACCGCCGCCGGATCACACTGAGCCGCTCCGAGCCCCAGAGACCCTTTTCTACATGGACGCTACCACTGCAAAATAGGGGACGCCGATCACTTCTCAACTGCGAGGGCTGCGCTTTTATAAAACATTGCTCCATGTGAATGTACGGGCATGATGTGTCAATTCATTTAGAAAAAGAAATCGTATCTTTGAGCTCTTATAACACGTTGCTGTATCCATAGAATGGAACACAACAATTTCCAGCACCCCCTGCGTCAGGTGGTACGCTCCATCACTTATCACATCGCTGTTGTGAGATGCTGCTGCTTGGTGTGAGGAGGGTCCTTAGCGATCACTGGCCACAGGGGGAGATCACCGGCCACAGGGTGAGATCACTGGCCACATGGGGAGATCACTGGCCACAGGGGGAGATCACTGGCCACAGGGGGAGATCACTGGCCACAGGGGGAGATCACTGGCCACAGGAGGGGATCACTGGCCACAGGAGGGGATCACTGGCCACAGGAGGGGATCACTGGCCACATGGGGAGATCACTGGCCACAGGGGGAGATCACTGGCCACAGGGGGAGATCACTGGCCACAGGAGGGGATCACTGGCCACAGGAGGGGATCCCTGGCCACAGGGGGAGATCACTGGCCACAGGAGGGGATCACTGGCCACGGGAGGGGATCATTGGCCACAGGGGGGATCACTGGCCACGGGAGGGGATCACTGGCTACAGGGGAGATCACTGGCCACATGGGGAGATCACTGGCCACAGGGGGAGATATCTGGCCACAGGGGGAGATCACTGGCCACAGGGGGAGATATCTGGCCACAGGGGGAGATCACTGGCCACAGGAGGGGATCACTGGCCACAGGAGGGGATCCCTGGCCACAGGGGGAGATCACTGGCCACAGGAGGGGATCACTGGCCACGGGAGGGGATCATTGGCCACAGGGGGGATCACTGGCCACGGGAGGGGATCACTGGCCACATGGGGAGATCACTGGCCACAGGAGGGGATCACTGGCCACAGGAGGGGATCACTGGCCACAGGAGGGGATCACTGGCCACATGAGGGGATCCACTGGACTGTGGGGGGATAATCACTGGCCAGTGGACGGGGAATATCATTGGCCACTGGACTGGGGGGAAGAAATCACTCGCCACTGGACTGGGGGGGGGATATCACTGCCGACTGGATTGGGGAGGGGGGGGATACCTGGATTAGGGGGGGATATCACTGACCACTGGACTGAGGGTGGGAAGATATCACTTGCCACTGGACTAGGGGGGGATCATTGGCCACTGGACTGAGGGAGGATATCACTGGATTGGGGGGTCTAGGAGGGATATCATTAGCCACTGGGATAAGGTAATATAACTGGTCTAGGAGAATATCACAGGACTGGTGGGGGGGATATCACTGGCCATTGGACTGGTGGGGGGGGGGATATCACTGGCAACTGAAGTATGGGGGGGAGAATATCACTGGCCCCTGGACTAGGGGGGATATCACTGGTCACTGGAATGGGGGGGGGGGGGGGGGGATATCACTGGACTGGGGGTCAGGATATCACTGGCCACTGGACTGGGGGGATATGGGGACTGTGTGTACTGTATGTTACTATAATGGGGGCAGTGTGTACTAGATGTCACTTTTATGGGGGCAGTGTGTACTGGATGTCACAATTATGGGGGGAAATGTGATCTGGATGGGGGGGGGAGTGCGTGCTGGAGGAGAGAATTATGAGGAAAGAGTGATCTGAATGTCACTTATTGAGGAGACTTGTGTATTGGATGTTACTATTATGGGGGGGGGGCGGGGGGGTCTGGATGTCACTATTATGGGACAGTGTGATCTGGATATCACTTTTATGGGGGCTATGTGTACTGGCAGTACCGACTTACAGAAAACTCCTAGTTACAGGAGGACCTCTGGATCTTGGTAATTTACTGAAATTGCTTTCTATAGAATGACAGCAAGCAGAGATTTAGAAAACCGTGAGAAATTGATACTGAAAGTATATTGGAAAATTGTATGACTTTTATCACGCAAACCATTACATTAATTTGCTGAAATGGGCATTCACCTTTGCCAGTATTATGGGGGTTATATGCACAATGATGTCATTATTTTGGGTGGGCACAACTACAAGGGCAGAAATAGTATAATCACGCCATCACATTCTGCAGTGCTGTGCAGATCATGGGGTACACATACAAATAATATTACATTACAGAGAACAACCATATGGAACAATAGGAGTCCCTGCTCGCAAGAGCTTACCATCTATATTGCTCTGTAAATGGCAATTTATAAAAGAATACAGTTCTGGCATTTGGGATTAGAGGAGTAAAAAAAAATGTGTATATATTCATATGGATTAAAAAAATATTAATTGGAAAACAGAAATTGTGACTACCCCCCCCCCCCCCACCCCCGTAACCTCCTGATGTATCTGAGATGCTTTACTATTTTACTACTTTATTTAGGATTCCATAATAATAAACTAAACATAATAAATAATATACATACATTTGAAAAAGATATTATTTAGTTAAATGTGTTGCAAAAGAAAACAAAAGACAATTCTTTGGATGGGTTTAAACTAATTCAAGACATAGCTAAAAAAAAACAGTGGCATGTCAATTATTACCACAGATTCCTCCAAAAGGCATGGGGGGCTCCGGGATCGCGCTGCTGTCCTCATTTGTTTCTATGGGAGACCCTATACAACCCTGTGCTCAGCTGTGTTCCCATAATAATAATAATGGTAATAATTCTTTATTCATATAGCGCACACAGATTACGCAGCGCTGCACAAAGCATGACAAATTGGTCCCATAGAAATGAATGGAGGGAGCTGTGCGTGCATGGCCGCCGGTCATCATAGACAGTAGCCATGGCACGGGGGGGGTCCTTCCTGCCTGGTTTTGACATAGAATCTTCATCTTGTAATTATTTATGTCTCAAAACTTGGCAACCAGCAGGAATCCTGGATGTAAGTCCACAGCAGCCAATCAAAGTATAGCTTTCATGTTCTGAGCAGCTCTAGAAGAATGGAAGCTGTCCTGCGATTGGTTGCTATGGGTGATGAGGCCTAGTATACACAATGTAAGCCTTTATATCCAGTATAGTATCAAGTGCACCATAATTATATATACTAAACAGTAATTCACATATTATAACATAGCGCCAGGGCAGAAATGAGCAGTGTATATGATAATGGCGCAGTCATTATTGACCGCAGTTTATTATAGGACGGTTACATCAGTTTCATACGGTCGATGTATAGGAAAGAGTTTGGTGGTGATCAATGCCGATTACAGGCCATGCACGTCAGCCATTAATGAAAAGCGTGTTTGTATAGGGAGGGTGCTGCAATCTGCTCGCCATTTTCCGCTTCCCTGAATTAATTCTACACGACATTGATCTGTTATGGGGATTCCCCTTTAAGTGATTACGTTATTGACCTGTATTGGTGAGGGGTATATAATGGTATAGACGCTATACATAGAGGAAACTCTAGCCAGACAGCTGAGGGCTACAATGTTTGAGCACTTGGCAAGTAAATTGAATTAAAAAGCGATCTGCATTTGTGGTGACATTTTATTGAAGTCTAAATGTTCAGAAGATGCGATACTAACTCGATTTCCAGTGACAGGGGAGAATATTCATAACCGCATTAAGGTCACAGAGGAAATGTTATTTTGTGTAAGGACGATCTGTAATATCAGGAGTACATTACTTAACCCAGCGTGTGCCAGAGACTGCTGGTAGATAGATAACGCAGGATAACCCCCCCCCCCCTCCCCCTATAATCGCTAGACGCTTTGTACTTGGGGAGGAGGACGCATTACAATAGGAAAAATGACAGATTGCAAAAAAGATTTTTCGAGAAGGAGGCCCCCTGCTGGCGCTGGTTTATGTCTTCATCCCTGCTGGACAGGTTGCTCCATTGCTTTATGTCAAACATTTCAGATTTAAAACCCAACATGGCAGAAATCTGAGGCTGCTCTATGCAGCATTCAGAGGGGTTAGTCTTGGAAATCTAAAATAAAAAGAAATTAAATTCTTAGTCACATTTGGATGAAGTTGTAGAAATCATATTTGCGAAGGATGCAGAATGTTCTCAGATTTTGGTTTGGCATTAATTCTGAATCAAACATTAACTACTTTGTGCCATGTCACCCATGATATGAGGGGTGGGTCAAGCTACCTCTTGCAGATGGTATACCTTTGGACTTAATTTTTGACTTTACATTTTGGCAGTTTTGTTGGATGTGCACAAGTAAGGCCGGCTCCAGCACTGGGAAAGTGCTGGGGCCCAGGGCTGCTGGGGGGCCCACATAATTCTGTACGTAACTAACGCATGGGGGTGAGAACACTTGTAGCTAATGAATCCATAGGGTGAAAGGAGGTTTATATAAAATAACCAAGAGTGGGTTGTTTTTTTATAATAAACTAGGGAATATTTTAGGGAACAGGAGACTATTTTAGTTTCAAAATATTTAATGCCGCCATCACTGCAAAGGGGCCCACTGAGGCTCTGTCGCCCAGGGGCCTACCGAAACCTGGAGCCTACCCTGAGCACAATGTTATTACAGGGGTTGTACTAATTTTGCAGATTAAAACAATCTGATCGATGAGGGTCTGACTGGTCACAGGGTCCCAACAGAACGGGTCTCTTTCTCACTAATGGGTGGAGCATACCTTCTAACTGTCTTGGATCCAGCGGGATAGTCCCAGTTTTTATGATTTCCCATCAGCTGCATGTATGTCCTGGGACATCAACTCTCCCTCCAGTCACGGACAAAGTTGAATGCATAGATAATGCAGAGAGATGTCAGCTCTTTGCATTATCAATGTGCCTCTCCTACTGCTCTGTGTAGCATAGACGGCAGTCATGATATGAAGATGTCATCCTGCCTGCCAGGTTCAGTGCTACACACATCAGATAGAGTAGAGCTGCTGCAGGGCTAATGTGGAGAGAGGTAAGTATCTTAAGAGGAGTAAAATAAGAAGAGGAACTGCTGGAGGGGTACAATGTGAGGGGCAAAATATGAGGGGGCCCAGATGTCAGGGGGAGCTGGCAGAGACGCAATGCGACTGGGAGTTAAGGGGGCAAAATGTGAGGAGGAAATGGGGGGCAGTAAATGGGGAATTATACTGTTTGGGGTGGTGTAAGGGGCAGAGCAAAAGGTGGGGCTTAGGACAAACAAATTTTTGGTGGCTAAACTAAATCAAACTGGGAGGTAGGCATGCATTCTGAAGCTACATTTAATGTAAGTGTCAGAAATTGCTGAACGCTGTGATCAACAATTTTATGACGTTGCCATCCTATTGAATGATGTGGCAGTAGGCATGCTCGACCTGAAGCTCCACCCATTCCCTGAAATGGTGGTCACAGCAGTCAGATCCTCACCAATCAGCTTGATGTATCCTATCCTGTGGATAGGGGAAAGCTTGCAAATCCCTTTAAGCTGCTTGGCTCCAATACAAAATCTGTACCAGGCCCCAACTATAATGTATTGTTTATTGTATTGTTTCCTCATATTGGCAAAGATGCCTTATAGGCCCCCTAAGGTTCCTTGGCCGGGTCCTCAAGTTACGCCCCTGACTGTGTACACTATGTGAATTCTATGGGGCAGAAGGAAGAGAATGTATCAATGTCTTGTTCTTGCCTCCTCTGCACTGTGCTAACATGTTTTATGATGCCCCTGATAGACAATTTGCATCCGTGGATATAAGGTACAGATGTGTGCACATTACAGGTAAGTGAATAGACAGCAGTGCATTATCCAGGATTAATAGGGGGATGTGGACCTGGCTTTACAAGGGTCACAGGTCACTGGGGGCGGTTCAGTATTATCTAGTACAGACATGTGTTCCTAATGGTTCCCAAACAGCGCACCGCAGCTGAATAGTCGACAGATTTTCCTAAACATTAACATCATTAAAATGACCATCTGGACGGGGAAGAACAGGTAGGGTAAGGTGGGGCACTGAAAAATTACATATGTTCTTTGGGACCTTCTAATGGACTGGTACAGGCCATAGTCATGTACTCGTATATATCTGTGTATTGTCTGTCCATTCCAGGATTTCTGACAGGTCCGGTGGACCCCTTAAGTGCAGATTCATAGGGATAGGGGTGACATAAATCTTAACACATTCAAAGTTTAGGGCCAACATGAGAAAGTTTGTGGAAAATGCAATGTATACAATATCATTTTCCAGAAGAGGAGAAATCAAGGACTTTTGTGGCACCCGGGGTATCTGCTGGCAGCCTCTCATTATCCCTGCGGTGGGGATCATATAATATATGGTTATGCGAAGTCCTCCAGAGTTGGTGACTTTTGCTCATGAGTCCTTAGCTGCACACACCCCTCTATGATAACCATATGTCCTTGTACATTTCTTCTTCATCTTTAGACTTGTTGAGGCAAGATACATAAGCCAAATAAGAGAGGATGTAGTTCTGAATGTAGATAAAATCCATTTATCTGTGGGTTAGTATCTGTTATGATCCGTGATCATATCTGATGAAGCTTATCTCCGGCCTGGAAGGATGGATCTTCATGAAATGGGATACCTCAAGCAACCATCTATACCCATTAGTGAAATTCCCAAAAAGTGGGGCCCATTTCTGGAATCTTGTATGAAATGGGGAGGGAGCTACATCAATGAATGACTTATATGACTTTACATAGCCTAAGATAGTCACATACATACCCAAAAAGTGACCATATAGTAGATATATGTAGATTAAAGACCAATCCTTGAAGCTGGGATCATCTGAGAATGATGCTGCCATAATCCCCTAATCTGACATTGCAGCACTCTCTTCTCTTGCATGATGTGCTTAATCCCGGGCCGGCGAGAGTTAACGCAGCAGCAGCGAGAGGGGACGCAGCAGTCTGTGATATGTCACATAAATCTGGGGAGATTATTCCATCTTCCAGTGATGTCAGAATAATTAGTAACACACAGACATTACTTACAGGAGCATTACCCATCCCTGGAACCTGTGCTGCCAGTGTCTCAGTCTGTGCTCTTCACACACAGCGTCAAGGACTTTACAGCATTATTTACAGGCTAAAGTGACTCAAATAGGAAAAAATAGAATGGAATAAATAATAGTCTAAAAAAATAATAGTCCAAATAATAGAAGATAACTCAGCAAACAGTGCCACATCACATGCCAGCGTCCGGTGCCCCCACCTGGGCACGGATCTATGCTTAGGGTTTGAAGGATTTACCAAACATCAAAGGAAATCTTAGCGTAACATTTGGCAATCTTCCGTTTATCTCATAAGATAAGCAGCAGAGCTGTGTGATAGCTGCTTATCTCCTGTTATCCGGCCATACTACTGAGCTTTTCCATAGGTTTGGAAAAATTCTGCAAACAATCTAAAATATACTGGCACATCCTGATTCTTCCCTGACAGCTTATGACAGGGGGAGATAAGGGTCGGGAATATTTATGCGTATTCAGCTGTACAGTTCAATAGCTTTAAGGGTTTTTCCAGTGTTGGACCCTTTGTTCATTGAGCGTCCAACGCCCAGCGCCCCCCCCCCTCTGATCACATATTGCTGGTTACCTCCATTACTAGATGGACAAACAGAATCATCCAATTCATCTAATGTCCAGGAACATGGCCAAACTTTCTCTCCTGTTGGGGGTGAGCCACAGGTGCACCCAAACATGCCATATTAGGCCGGTGTTTTATCAGATGTGTAGGGCTGCCTTAAAGGGAATCTGTCCAAATAGGGAAAAAGAGAACACAGCGCAGGCAATGTATACAATTCAATAGTTATTGGCAACTAGAAGAGATGGTGTGGTCACAGAAGTGGTTTGTTCATAGAAGTATCTTAACGGTGCTGCTGCAATGGACCTTTAAACCGAGACTGGCAGGTGTTGGTTCATATGTTCATGGAAGAGATGAAAAAACGATAAGGTCTTGTAATGCGCTGCTTAGTGAATTCAGATTTTTATTTTCAAAAACATAAACAAGATGGACTACGCGTTTCGGGAACGAACCGTTCCCTTCATCAGGTCCGATAGTATATTCCTCAATGTGGTAGATGTCATACAGCGTTCCAGCTGAACTGCCGCGCGCTTACCTCTCCATCACGCG
Source organism: Engystomops pustulosus (assembly GCF_040894005.1). Taxonomy (NCBI): domain Eukaryota; kingdom Metazoa; phylum Chordata; class Amphibia; order Anura; family Leptodactylidae; genus Engystomops; species Engystomops pustulosus. The sequence goes on from NC_092419.1 coordinate 102,055,321, forward strand.
TTGCATCCTCTATTTACCTAGACGGCATCAGAACCCTGAACTGCTATCACCCTCAATTCAACTATTGGGACAGAAGTGTCTACTACTTTGACGTCTACCACATTGAGGAATATACTATCGGACCTGATGAAGGGAACGGTTCGTTCCCGAAACGCGTAGTCCATCTTGTTTATGTTTTTGAAAATAAAAATCTGAATTCAAACTTTATAAGTTTTCCAATGCTGTTTTCCATGTCTTCCAATGCTGACTGCAGCTGGAAAATTTAACCTATGTTCTCATTCAGCATCTAGTCAGAGGGGTGGGGCTTTCGTCATAGCAGTCAAGTAAGCAGTCGTCGCCTTACTATGCCTCCTTATATCTAGAAGGAGACACTGGCCAGACAAGGCAGTGTAAGAGGAGCCAGGAGGCAAGCACACGATGCCAGTACAGAGAAATAAGGAGGAGTAGTTAGGCGACAAGGTGGCCATGATGGGGAGTGCCTGCTTGACTGCCATGACAAAAACCCTACCCCCCATGACTGGGTGCTGAACGAGAATATAAACTCATTTTTTAGGCTGCCAGCAGCATTGGTAACTTATAAAGACATGGCCAGCAACCAGCAACAAGAAAAATGGCCATGTAAGGTACTTTTTGTGGTTTACAAATGTAGGGGCTGGTGACAGGTTCCCTTTAATAGTCTGGGAGATAACTATTACATACCTAAAGAAAGGTTTGACAACCCCCTCATCTCTATTCATACTCCAAGAGTACAGTGCAAGATGAAAATAGTCCATCTTGCCATCTGTGCTCAGTTCTAACTATAACTATATACTGTATATATATATATATATATATATATATATATATACACACACCGGTGTATATGTGTAGGTGTCGCCCAGCTAACACGGTCTGGAGCTGTGGGGGTAGATATTCTCCTGCACGCGCAGGCACTGATATGGCTGATAATGGAGAGCACTTAGCTGGACTGTAATTGTTAATATGATGTGACGTATCTCAATTTCTGTCAAGGTGGAAGAAATGTGCGGCTGTCTATGAACATTATTAATGGTCTCTACCCTGCGGTGGGCGGCCCACCATGACCACAGGTGCCTAAGGCAGAAGTATTGTAATGTTTGCATTATACTTTTTTGTCTCTAAGTTCCACTTCTTTAAATACTGATGTAAAATACTGATAAAATACAGATGACCCAGTCCCCGCTGTTCATTGTCCGCGATCATGGACTCCGGTGCGATTCACTAAGATCGTGCGCCCGATATCCTGCATGTGTCGCTTCCCCGCTCAGGTCCGCCGGAGTTCACCTTCGTCTTCCTAAGTGCATTGTCTTGCGACACAATTTAAATGTTAAATCCCGTGCTCACTCCGAATCCGTCAGATCGTCCGACGGCCGACCCGCCAATTTCTGTAGCATGAAAGCCGACACCGATGTGCCAAAATCCGATCGTGTGCGACACAATCCCCTTCTTAATGCCTGTCCCAGCGGTGTGATCCCTGAAAACGTCGGAAAACCAGACAAAAATGCGGCCGCGGGACCCTTAGTAAATAAGCCCCATGGTGTCAAAGTGGCTTCGCACTTACGAAAAAATACAAGCTTGCATACAATATGTGCATGGTGGAGTACGCAAATGTTAGCGACCATTGCTTTCCAAAATGAAAGGGACTCCGCTGCAATACCGAGCGCAGTCACTGTACAACATAAGGCACTGTATACTGCTCTCTTTTTCCACAGTTAATCAGGCATGATGTTAAGGCCCTGATTGATCCGATATCTGATACTGATGTCCTGGAAACCCCTTTTAACTCTAGAAATCATTGGAGGTCTCATCAACTAGACCACTATGACCACACATTGATAGCATTACCTAGCGATGTGCCACCAATGACGAGACAACCCAGTGACCCACTACCACATAAAAAGATGGGCCTGACAATCACATCTTAGCATAGTGTTGTTGATATGGGCACCATATTGGCAACCAACTTTATTGCCATTTACTTTCCCAAGGCACTGGTGATAATAAATAGAACGGGTCACCTTAGGGCCTTATATAAAGTATTGGTTTTTAATTTTCCATATATTGATCTATTTTCTCAATATTTGTAGAGATGTTTGTTTTCCTTCTCATACACACAATGGAGATGCTGGACAGTGAAGATCAGGCATGATGGGAGTTGTAGTTACAGGTCTACAGACCATTACCTACTATTTTTACTATGAACATGATTATGAATCCACTTTTATATCAGAAAGCACGTCTGTGAGACCCTAAGACTTTGAGGTGACCTTAAATCCCCTGAGTCTTGGGGTTAGTTCTCAGGTAAGGGCAGCGGGGCTTCAGAATCTACCTCCACGTAGATGTGCGTGCTCGCCATACACAAAATCATTCCCACAGAGAGCAAGCTGCTGCCAGTATCTGTTACTATAGTAACAAGATGAGAGAGCGCGAGATGGGGGGGTAGCGGACGTTGCTCGTGATGAGGGAGCAGATTAACTCGCACCGTGTGAGTTTCAGGACAGAATGCAACGTGTAAGCAACACTGCGAGGGTTAATAGGGCGATATATACCGGGTGGGCGTCATGCCAGGCGATGGGGAGTGGTATGGATTTATAAAGTGACATTATGAGATGACGATGGACAAGGGGCTGAGGCCTCTACGGTACAGATCCATCATACAGCCCTATACTAACCATATATACAGGTTTCAGTAAAAATGGGCAAGCGCATCCAAAGAATATTCTGCAATATATGACACCATAGGGACTCCATGTGGCCGCACCTGACTGTAGGAGCAAAGATCCTGCACCTTTTTTTACACCCATTTTGATTTTAACCATACATTGCAATAGCTTTATAAATCTGCACCTACAAACAGTCCCAAAAGCTGGCATGGTATACAGAGCTGGCATGGTATATATGAAGCTGGCATGGACATTGGCCGCCAATGTGTTGTTTTTTCTTGTTTTCCATGCATTGTGCGGATTTACAGATGTACCCAGCGCCCGCCTGCTTCATGTGTGCCAACCGCTGACCCTCTCGCCTGGAAGATGTCCTTCTCTGTAATCGCTGCCTGATGAGGCAACCTGCTGGATGGATGTACAATAGACTCAGTCTCCTTGGGAACATGAGCAAAACTTAAGGCTTATTTCTGTATAAATATTTTTAGAACGAGAAAAAATTTTAGAATTTGAGAAACGATGTCTCCTTGGATGAGAGAGTAATGGATGGATGTGCCAGACCTCCTTCACAGATTATATACAGGGCAACCGAGGAGAACCTTAAACCTTAAAGGGCATTATCGGTACCCAGCACCTTGCTCCCCCCCCAAAACTTTTTTTTATATTCCCTATTTTTTGGATTTCTTGTTTTTTGTTGAATTTCCAAAAGACATATCAATTTCCATTCTACATTCTGTTCAGGAAGATCTTTCCTTGCTGTCAGTAAATAGAAACATGCCCTGATTAGGGTCATTAAAAGGGTTGTACCATAATTGATACTTGTACAAAAAAAAGAGATCTATCACTCGAAATCCATAATAAATCATCCAATTCTTTATACTTTAAATCATAGTACACCAAAATTGTGGAAATATCACAATTGACAATTCTCAGATCAGCGCGTTTCGGCTTACCAGCCTTAGTCTAGATCAAGGCTGGTAAACTGAAACGCGTCAATCTGAGAATTGTCAGTTGCAATGTTTCCACAATTTTGATCTACTATGATTTTATAGAACAAAGTATTGGAAGATTTATTATGGATTTCTAGTGCTGGATCTCTTTCCTTTTTGGAAATTGTTTGTAATCCATTTGATCTTTGTGTCCTTCCGTGACAGTGAGCTGCCAGATCTCTATTTGGATTGTGTTATAATTGATACTTATCTCCTATTCACAGGAGAGGGAAACGTATCTGATTGCTAGGGGTCCGACCACTGTTCCATGTTCTGTTGATTCTTGGGGTTCCCAGTGGTCACGCCAGCGATCAGACGCTTATACTGTGAGTAGGTTAAAACTTTCTATAGTATTGTAGCCCCTTAAAACACTACTATTCTAGGACTCACCTGTAGGATTCACCAGGAAAGCTCCAGATGCAAACACCAGAAGCATCTATAAGCCCCCATTTAGATAGTGTGAAGGCTGTAGGCTTTTTGTTCACTACATGGAATAGCACAGCCATAGGGAGCCTATCAACAATGTATCTGGTGTCCTGGGTTCGAATCCCACCCAGGTCAACATCTGCAAAGAGTTTGTATGTTCTCTCCGTGTTTGCGTGGGTTTCCTCCGGGTACTCCGGTTTCCTCCCACACTTCAAAAACATACTGTTAGGTTGTTTAGATTGTGAGCCCCATGGGGACAGGGACCAATTTGACATGCTTGTGCAGCGCTGCGTAATCTGTGTGCGCTATATAAATAAAGAATTATTATTATTATTATGTATCTATAGAGCCCAATCCATTGGTGTCATATATCAGAGAATCTTTCATATAGGAACAGCATAAAAATACCCTTACACAGCTCAGGGCTCGTCACAGTGTATCAATGCTATCTGCCTTGTAACAAGTATCATTTTGTATCAGTTGGACATCATCATTATTGGTTTATCATTGACAGCAAGCAGAGATTTTGAAAATGGTGAGGTGCCCAAACATAAAGAATATTAATTACATGTTAAATGGAAGCATCCCTTTAAGGGCCTTCTGTCTCACCCATTGAGATATATAAATGTATACACACACACACACACACACACAGGGAGAGCGAGCGCCGGCGATTATGTTAATGCCGCTACTGATATAAATCAGGGAAGCTATACTTAGCCGTGACGTGTGATTGATATTTTTGATCATTTTAAGTAAACAGGATGAAACAGATGTTGGTGCGAGAAGCGTTCTCCATACATAAGTGTATGTGTTAAAACATCCATTCATTATACATTTCCTGGGGGGCAATGAATACTTTTAGATAGGGAGGGGGTCCAATCAAGGAGGCCACTGGAAGCCTGGCCTCTACACTCCAAAACAAAGGCCACCACTTCTGCTGTACATTCCTCTTATCAGGGCAGCCCAGGAGGCAAATTCCGACCCTCCTGCTGTGGATCTGACACATCTTAAGACCCGGCAGAAGGGGATTGTGTTGGCTTTATCCTGAAAATGGGAAAATTTCTGACACGGCGTAAAATAAGGAATTAGTCCAAACCATGGACGGTAGGAGCAATATCCGAAAATGAGAAGCGTTACCAACCAATAAATTATTGTATATGGCACAAATGGGTGATACAGGTATCAATTAGATCCAGCAACCTCTTATAAGCTGGCAAAATTTCTTAAAAATAAGTAAGAAATACAAAAAAATCTATAGTAAAAATCCCTACACAAAGTAATATTTGAGCAGGGAGTTCCATCTTTTTTGATGGTTTATAAAATGACTTAATGTAGTCAGAGCACTAGATTAATTACGGATGTGAAATCAGACCTGTATATCAATATCAGACCCGAAATCGTGTCCCTAAATCAATATCAGATCCAAGAGCAAACCCCTGTTAATATCAGACCCAGACCAGTCCCCTATATTACCAATAACCACGGACCAGATCACTGTATTAATATCATACCCTAGACCAGGTCCCTCCATTAATATCAGATCCCAGATAAAATTCCTGTGTTAATCTCAGACCCCAGACCTTTATATACCAGTATCATACCCCAGACCAGTCCCCTATATTATCATCAACCCAGATCATCAGACAAAAGACCCTTATAATAATATCAGACCAAAAACCAAGCACCAAGTCCAATATCAGATCCAAGAGAAAACTCCTATTTTAATATAAGACCCCAGACTAGGGCCGACCCCTATATTGATTTAAAAATCCATAACACAACCCTTTATTGATGTCCGAATCCAAACTAGAAGCCTATATCAATATCACAACCCACAGCATACCCCTTATGTTAATATTAAACCCCAGAACTAACTCCTTATATTTGTCTATATCTGACCCCAAACCTCGCCCTGTGTTCATATCAAATGCCTGACCTCCAATTCTATTTGGATGAAAGATGAGATTATTTGTGAATTTGGGTTTTGCAGACGAGTATAGTCGCCTGTTCCTATTATCGCTTATGTATGGAAATGAACTGTGTCATTGATTTGCAGATGTCACACTCAGACAGGGTGTAGATGGTTTACATAAGGTGATAAAGGGTTGTATCGCAGGCTGCGACTGCCGCTGTGTAGATTTCTAGGTCACATTGTGAGAGAGATTACCATCACATGCCAAAGAAAGCAAAAGGGAAACAGCAGCACAGAGCATTTCAGGGGTGGAATGAACCATTCACTTTTTATGGTTAGGTAAGTGGTTGTTGGATGGTTTAGGATTCTTATATTAGTGGCCAATGTGACGACTGCTGTTACATCCTGAGGAGGACAACCTATGGCCTGAGGGTGATGCCACGCATGGCGTTTTGAAATCGCTCTTGGTCCGTTTTTAAGCAGTCCGTCCAAAAACGCATGCATTGAAAAACGCATGCGTTTTTGACAGGTTTTACCAATTATCTTAATTAAAACTGGTGAAAAACAGATGCGTTTTCAAAAAATGTATGCGTTTTTGGACAGACTGCTTAAAAAAGGACCAAAAACGGGTTCAAAACGCCATGTGTGGCATCACCTGAGCCTGCAGCTAAGGTTGTAAACATGGAGACAGTCACAAACCCATAGCAACCAATCAGATTGCTGAATTAGTTCTCCAACTGCCATTTACAAGATGTTATCTTGAATCTAATTGGTTGCTAGGATCAACACTAGAAGTTATGTACAAGGCTCGATCATCTTTTCATCTAACAGGCCGGATCTGGAATATTTTCGGATACCAGCGTCTGATTTCCCAACACTGCCACTCACTGGCGCATTATATCTCCACAAGTCACTTTCATGGGGACAATTCCAATGTCTGGAGTTTATTATTGATTTTTTGATAAGAAATGAATGAATACATTTACAAAATTATACTACGGTATAGGAAAGTGATGAGATGGAAATTCCACAGCAGCACAGAGTATTTCAGATTATGGGGAAGACTGTGACCTATGTGGTTAAAATATAATGAGGTAAATAGGTGTAGGAAACAAAAGGATGAAAAACAGCAGCACAGAGTGTTTCAGGAGAGAAGTGTTAATGATCTTGCTGGCGGTCGTGATATTTCAATGCAATAATGCTAATGAGATCAGGGCTGCATGTGACAGGTGGAAGAAGCCAAGAGTCCTGCAGTGCAGAGTGTTTCAGGAGAGGATATTTATATGTTATAGTGTACAGGAAATACAAGAGGTAGGAGCCTCGTCCAGAAGAGCTTACACTCTACAAGCAGCTCCAGACATGTCAGATAAAAGGGGGTGCTGAGTTGAGCAGACTTTTGCTCCCCTTCAGACCTTTATAGAGGTACATATTGTGGCCTTCCTCAAAGTAAACCCCTAACATAAGCTCCAGAGGAGAGAGGACGCACAAGAGAAGTCATCTGTACACAACTCGGAGTGGTGTCACACGTGGCATTTTGAATTAGTTTTTGGCCCGTTTTTAAGCATGCGTTTTCAGTCTGTTAAAAACCGCATGCGTTTTTGACCAGTTTCAATTAAGATAATTGGTCAAACCTGTCAAAAACGGATGGGTTTTCAAAAAAAGCATTCGGTTTTTGATGGACTGCTGAAAAGCGGGCCAAAACCGCCACATGTGCCATCACCCTAAGAAGATAATTGTCACTGACCAAGCAAAGGTTATGTAGGGTGGCATCTAGGATAAGACTGGGCTGCAGTACCACGGACAGTCCACAGGACAAGAGTGGCGCTGATTCCAGAAAGAAGAGTACCATTAAATAAAGTGAAGATATTAAATTGGATTTGTGTAGGCAGCGCAGCGGAGGGGGTGGCATTAGAGAAAGCCAGAAAAGGCAGATGAGTCCAGGGGCAGAGGTGAGGATAGATTATTCATTCCTAACACAAAGAAGAATCTGTGCAGATATTTAGTACGAACTTAATGAATTATCAAAAAATTGATCAAACTGGGCACAGCACTCACAGAAATACACAAAATCCAATGTCCTCCGCATGTAATAAATATCCAGAGGACGGTGAAAAGTGCGGATTCAGATTTCCCTGGCAGCATTATGATAAGTCTAGTAAAGAGCGGGTCCTGCCCCACCAGATTTCACTGAGCTGGTCACTTCAGCCCATACATATATTCAGAGCCGACACAAAATCGCTGGACTGATTAATAGACGCGCGAGTATTTCACTTAAAAACCATTTAATCAATAGGAGGATTTATAACGTGAGCAATCTATGGACAACGGCCGAACCTGGAACTGGACTGAGCTTCCCTATCACACAGTATTAAAAGGGGAAGTCCACTGCTGAACACAATCGCTCACAGTTGGATAGCGTTTAGAAACTTAGCTGTTCATTGAGACCTAGTGGAGATTCCGTACGCATCCGGAAAATCCATCGTGCCTCTTTTTGTCTTAAGGTACGGTCCCAATTCCCTCCTCTACCTGTGGGTCTAACAAAATCAATGCCAATGAAGAAAAGACCTGTCGTATCACCCTGGTGTTCATCGTGGATGTGTCTAGCTAGTGATTTATCCCTGTTGTGTCTTATGTCACCTAAGGCCGGCGCCACACGTGGCACTTTGTCTGCGCTTGCAAACGCAGACCGAGTCACGCCCACCGGGCGCCTGCGATCGGGAACGAGCCACCGGTGTTTTGCGTTAATTTAACGCGAAACACCGGCGGCTCGTTCCCGATCGAAGGCGTTTCCATAGAAACGCCGATGCGATCGGGCCGAGGCCCGCCCGGGGGGCGTTTGCAAGCGCAAACAAAGCGCCACGTGTGGCGCCGGCCTAAATATTTTCTGTGATTCACTATTTTGATATGACTGATTACTATATACAGTCCATAACATAGTATATTAATACCTTCACCAATTTGTTGGATCGCTTTCTTCAATTTCCTTTTTTGATATGACTGAGCATCATACACAGTCCATAGCATAGTTTGGTATACAAGTATATTGGTATGTTGGTACCCTTACTAATATGCTGTATCAATAATTACTACTCTGCTCCAGTACTGAGCCACTCTGTTGTACATGCCTTATAAAATCCCTTTTTATGCATCTGGACCAATTCAGCGCCACAGGCACGCTTCGGTCCATCAATTTACTAGGTGTTCTATTTTTACACCTATCATGTATGAGGATTCTCATTTACTTACCTTTTGGCGTCTCCTCCCCTCTGCCGCTCTGTATCCGCCCACTTCTGGGATTCTTCCCATGGTGGACGGAGTGCATTGGGTGGCGTGCGCGCTCGGCAGTCCCGCCGGAGGCGTGCATGCGCGAGTCGCTTCTCAGTACCGACTCTGCACCGGAACCTTCCTTGTTTGGCGTACACTGCGCGTACACTGCGCGTGCGCCCGTCTCACCCACCTCCCAGCCTCAGGAACTACACGACTGGCTGGCATAGGTAGGTGACACGGGGTGGTGGTGGGCGTATCCCTATGTCTTAGCGCGCCCTTTTTAAACCCCTGCACGGATTCAGTCAGGACAACCCACTGGTTGAGACGGCGGTCACTAGGAGCATCACACTGCCTCCTACGGCTGCAAGCGTTACCTGGCTTTATTCCACTCCCTTGTTACCCCTACGGCATTAAGGTAAGGCCTTTTTCCACACAAACTGAACTGATACATGTATAGTACTACAAGTCCAGGCTGATCATTGGGGTTAACACGGCAACTAGTCACTTTCTCTAATAGGGCGTTTACTGAAGAACCCAGCGTTCCCCTGATGAGCCCAATAGGGCGAAACAAGCCTTGTCGGGATTTGGGTTTCTTTTTCTATTCTATGACACATTTGTGACCCTCATTTGTGACAGTATACGACGCCAACAGGCTTCAAAAACCTGTATATACCTGCTGAATAGGTCTGTAATAGGGCCAGTTACTGCAAACTTACTGTTTGGTCAGTAAGACCCGAGCCCAGATGGACTAATATCTATCAGTCACCCTTCTCTCTCCTAAACTCTTAAAGGGGTTATCCGGGCTTAAAAAAATTTTTATGGCCGGGCTGGGGAGGGCTAGTTAAACATAATAAACATGTACTTACCTCTTCCGGCGCCGCTGATGTCCCGCGCCGCGGTCACTTCAATCCGTGCTCCTGTAAACAAACAGGGGCACGGAAGCCGCGCACAGGGAGCTTCCGGTCCGCGTTGTGGACGGCTCCTCCCATCCGTCCCTATCTCTCAGCGTTGTAAGCGCTGGGAGATGGTGCGCATGGGAGCATCCGGCCGGCCGGAAGCTCCCTGTGCGCCCTTGTACTGAAACCGGCGCACAGAGAAGACCGGCCGCGGCGCGGGACATCGGCAGCACCGGAGGAGGTAAGTACATAACCCCTTTAAGTACTCTGCTTGGATCTTTACCTTTCTCACCTAAGACCCTATTTGACTACTTTGGACAGGCACAAAGACCAAGGTGAATTCTTTTGGGTATTTCCTTTAGGAGCCTTATAGAGTTACCTCACCTCTGATCCTTGAGATATACGAATAATGAACAAGGTGAGCCCTTGATATTATATTTACGTCACCATACTATCACGAGGTCACCATTATTTGACTCTCATACGATCAAATCTCTTCTTCCACAGACTGACTACCAGTGCGGAGGCCAAGTTCGCACCATTAAAGATTCTCTGAGCTTCATTTTTTTCTGTTTAAATCAACTAACAAAAGAAAGCACATTTTTAAATCACTGATTGTAATTTGTTTTTCACTTTCTAGAAGTGATTTCTTTGGGTCCTCATCTACTTGAGTTCGACTCACCCCCTTCTGGGTTTACTATATATATTTTTTCGCTTAAAAACGGGTTCAGAACCCCACGTGTGTCACCGGCCTTACCCTACAAGTAGCCAGTGAAGCCCAAACTTCAATGGAAAAGTGCCAAACCTGGAATTGCTCAGATTTTTCTTTTTTTACATTCTTACATAATCAATGTACCTACTTGTTTTCTTACTCCGCACTCTATCGGATACTACTTGGACCATGCCACAGGGGTAGAGTTCCCCTTTAATGATCTCTACTTATATAGGGGAACGCGAAAACCAATCACTGAGGGAACACACTGAGATGTGAGTCGCTAATAAAAATGTGGCTTCAGCATCAATCAAAGAGCCAATTTCTCAGAAAATGTGATTGATTCTCCAAAAATGGAATTGAGCGGCTTTTCATATAATCCGCAAGTTCTGACAGGGGAAAAAATTAGATGGAAAAAATTAAACTTTTCTATGGAACATTGACTAAGATCAGAATTTTATTTAAGGCGATATTTTGTATGCTGCAGGCTAGGTGACGCTTTATTAAAGGGGAAGATCGACTTTGGCCACTTCTGGTGGTGAACTACCAGGTCTGTGTTTAGATCCAAATATATGCAATACACACACACACATATATATATATATATATATATATACATCATATAAATATATCCAAATATAACGTCATTACACTGCAGTACTATTTAATAGTGTCCTTTATGGGTAGAATCCCATAAATGGTGAAATTTGACATGATGTATGGAGCTTCTATATAGATTTTAACTTGGTGTCCAAACTGGACACCCCTTTAAACAAGAATTTATAAAACAGTTGCAGCCAATCAGATTCTTTAATTCCATGACCTTCACTTTTAAAGTGACGGCAGCGTTCAGACAAGTTCCTATGGGAAATATAGTGGAAATATATAGTGGAAATATAGTGGTACTATAATTTGAGTTTGCATGAAACATAAAGAAACTTCTGATTACTTGCCAAGGTCAACAGCACTCACCGCCATCCCCATGACCCTAAATATTCCCATGAAAAGCAAGTGCACAGTAAAGGGGTTACAGGATTCCAGAGCATTTTTAGATATAGTCATACAATCTTTTGGAATGCCTTTCAGGGATCTGGTAAAGTTGGGTGATAGCTTTGAGGATACAGCTGGGACAGCTCTGACCTCTGGAGCATGAGTATATGGGAAGACGCCACGGAGCTTCTATATTGATCGCTATAAATAAAAGGACATCAGTCATGTGACCTGGACCCACCTCTGACATGCTTTCTATGAGACAGATTGCAAGTTCCTGGGTCGAGCTTGTGAAGTTTCTAGTGAGTAAGGATGTGCCAGCAGGGGGTCAGAGGTCAAAACAGAGATAGTACCCCCGCACACCCCCCTGCCACACTGACCCTCAGTGCAATATACATAACCCCAGGCATCATGCTGGCTCTCAGAGCAACAGATGTAAAGCAAATTGATTTTGGGAGGAGGCGCTGCCCCATATCAGTTACCACCAACTGTTAATTCCTGGATCTCAGCCCTGGTTCCTGTATGGAGTAATCCGACACTAGGAAAATGATGTGAACACGGGCCTGGGATGGTGGCGGGACTCAGACAGACTCAGTACCCTGGACTTGTGATGTCACCGATGATGTCATTATACACATGTACAGCCCAGAATACAGGAGGGAGCAGGGGAAGGATGTACCAAGACATATTTTCTCCATCTCTCCGGGGAAATTGAGTTCAGTGCGGCACAATGGAGGTCTTTATGGGCTAGTAAATGTTTCTTTCAATTTTCAGTAATCCCCTCTGTGCCGGGGGTTTTATTACATTCTCGTCCTTCTATCTGCTGAGAGGACAATGGAAAGCAATATAAGATGACCCCTACATCTATATTCACCTATAGAGGCCGTAAAGGGTTTACAACCCTGGGAATCTATGACATAAGATGATAGCGAGGAGCAAGGATAGGGGGTCATCTGCCGTTTGTAATGGGGTCTGGGGTCAATAAACAGGATGGCTCTGTATTCTTTAAAGGGTTTGGGGGAGTCCTATTAGGGAGTCTGGGAGACTGTATGGCCCAGTATTGAGTAGGGGGTCTGATATGTTGCCATATTCATCCCCCAAATACCAAAAACTGAACTGGGACCCATCATCTTCCTGAAAAACAAGAACCCTGGGTACCGGCAGCCAACAAAATACCATCTATCTATGTATCCTTTTAACCATAACAGCTATACCATCTAGCCATGGTTATAGCGCCCCCTACAGTCTAGGGCAGCATATACCATTTTTTCCTACTCCTGCCCTTCCCAGGCACCCATGTCTATGCCACCACATGAAGACGACATCCTGCCACCTGTATCTATGGCGGCATAGTACGTGGCATGTAATGGGTTTGACCTGAACAGTTCAACATCTGAATCAAATTTGCATTATCTATCTGTGTCGGATTTCCGGGGTAAAAAAAAAAAATCTGGTTTCCTTCCATGCTTAAAAAAACATAATTAGAATAATTGGAATTTGCCCTTTTGTGTCTGTGTGTGAGATAAGGGGATTATGACTGATGCTGGAAATTTCCCATATAATAGCCCCATTCCTTCCCCTAGTGGACCCTCAGGCCTGTAGTATAAGGGTGATGTCACACGTGGCATTTTTAGGCTGTTTTTAGTTAGTGCGTTTTCAAATAGTTAAAAACGCACTCGGTTTTTGAAAATGCATGCGTTTTTGTCCGGTTTTCCGAATATGCGCAATTAAAAACGGACAAAAAAAAAGGTGCGTTTTATAACGCATGCGTTTTTTTACGATATGAAAACGCACTAAATCGGCCCAAAAACAGCCTAAAAACGCCATGTGTGACATCACCCTAAAGTGCGGCAGATTATATGACCTGACACTCCTCCCCCGGTTCCTTATTTTTGCCCCTATTTAGCTCATGGGGAAATGTTTGGACTGGTTTTATGCAGAACCTCCTGTAGGAATGTAAAACGAAGGAAAATCATTCCCTGTGGTTAGACCTTCACCAGGAATCCGCTCCTATAATTTACACCCTGGGATTAGCCGGGGCTCTGTATATTCTGTATCATGGTGTCCTTCTAGTCGGAGGGTCTGACATCAGGACCCTTTGTCCTTCATGGGGCGGCAGATTTGGCCAGGATCCCCCTTTCTTCCTCTCGGCCTCTGTTGTAATTGCTGAGGAATAACCTGCTATGACCATATTGGGCTAAAATCTCAACCCAGCTGATATTTGTCTTGGCTCCCTTCCCACTGCTTGGCCTGGAAGATTTTGGGAAAGAGACCTACATTTTGCGGGCTAATTTTGGAAGAAAGTAGTAGAGGAGAAGCAGACTATGACCCCCACCTCCTCCTCTTGGCTCTGAACAATATGAAATTATCTCCCCCGGACTATAGCGCCAGGTTTGGGTTACCTCACTGTAACCTAATACCTGGGGCTGGGGGAGAGATGGTCTGCAGCTAGCTGTGGGTGAGATGAATTCTGCTGAAGGTGGGAAATGGTCTGCAGTTTGCTGTGGGTGAGATGGATGCTGCTGTGGGGTGAGATGGTCTGCAGCTTATGTGCGAGATTGATGCTGCTGCGGGGTGAGATGGTCTGCAGTTTGTTGTGGGTGAGATGGATGCTGCTGCAGGATGAGATGGTTTACAGTTTGTTGTGGGTGAGATGGATGCTGCTGCGGGGTGAGATAGTCTGCAGCTTTCTGTGGGTGAGATGGATGCTGCTGCGGGGCGAGATGGTCTACAGTTTGTTGTGGGTGAGATGGATGCTGCTGCGGGGTGAGATGGTCTGCAGCTTGTTGTGCACGAGATTGATGCTGCTGCAAGGTGAGATGGTCTGCAGCTTTCTGTGGGTGAGATGGATGCTGCTGCGGGGTGAGATGGTCTACAGTTTGTTGTGGGTGAGATGGTCTGCAGCTTGTTGTGCGCGAGATTGATGCTGCTGCAAAGTGAGATGGTCTGCAGCTTTCTGTGGGTGAGATGGATGCTGCTGCGGGGTGAGATGGTCTACAGTTTGTTGTGGGTGAGATTGATGCTGCTGCGGGGTGAGATGGTCTACAGTTTGCTGTGGGTGAGATGGATGCTGCTGCGGGGTGAGATGGTCTACAGTTTGTTGTGGGTGAGATGGTCTGCAGCTTGTTGTGCGCGAGATTGATGCTGCTGCAAAGTGAGATGGTCTGCAGCTTTCTGTGGGTGAGATGGATGCTGCTGCGGGGTGAGATGGTCTACAGTTTGTTGTGGGTGAGATTGATGCTGCTGCGAGGTGAGATGGTCTACAGTTTGCTGTGGGTGAGATGGATGCTGCTGCGGGTGAGATGGTCTGCAGCTTGTTGTGCGCGAGATTGATGCTGCTGCAAGGTGAGATGGTCTGCAGCTTTCTGTGGGTGAGATGGATGCTGCTGCGGGGTGAGATGGTCTACAGTTTGCTGTGGGTGAGATGGATGCTGCTGCGGGTGAGATGGTCTGCAGCTTGTTGTGCGCGAGATTGATGCTGCTGCAAAGTGAGATGGTCTGCAGCTTTCTGTGGGTGAGATGGATGCTGCTGCGGGGTGAGATGGTCTACAGTTTGTTGTGGGTGAGATTGATGCTGCTGCGAGGTGAGATGGTCTACAGTTTGCTGTGGGTGAGATGGATGCTGCTGCGGGTGAGATGGTCTGCAGCTTGTTGTGCGCGAGATTGATGCTGCTGCAAGGTGAGATGGTCTGCAGCTTTCTGTGGGTGAGATGGATGCTGCTGCGGGGTGAGATGGTCTACAGTTTGCTGTGGGTGAGATGGATGCTGCTGCGGGTGAGATGGTCTGCAGCTTGTTGTGCGCGAGATTGATGCTGCTGCAAAGTGAGATGGTCTGCAGCTTTCTGTGGGTGAGATGGATGCTGCTGCGGGGTGAGATGGTCTACAGTTTGTTGTGGGTGAGATGGATGCTGCTGCGGGTGAGATGATTTATAGTTTATACGGTTGAAAAAAGACACTTGTCCATCAAGTTCAACCAAGGAAGGGTAGGGATTGGATGAGGAAGGGATGGTCTGCAGATTGCTGCTGCGGAGGGAATGCCCCTTACTAACAGAACCATATACAAATGGGGTGCCATCTCAAGTCACCCTAATACCTGCACCTTGGTGGGTGCTATAATCCGGGTGAGAAGAAATGTCCTGCAATGAGAAAAAATATGTTTTTCGTTCTGCCAGGATTTTCTGGACTACTAGATGTTTAAGTAGCATAAAAAGAGCGATATGACATAGACCGACCAAAAGATAGATATTAGATAGTGATAGATAGATATGAGACAGATAGATAGATAGGAGATAGATAAATATGAGATAGATAGATGGATAGATAGATATGAGATAGATAGATAGATAGATAGATAGATAGATATGAGATAGATAGATAGATATGAGATAGATAGATAGATATGAGATAGATAGATAGATAGATATGAGATAGATAGATATGAGATAGATATGAGATAGATAGATAGATACGAGATAGATAGATAGATATGAGATAGATAGATAGGAGATAGATAGATAGATGGATAGATAGATAGATAGATAGATATGAGATAGATAGATAGATAGATAGATAGATAGATATGAGATAGATATGAGATAGATAGATAGATAGATAGATATGAGATAGATAGATAGATACGAGATAGATAGATAGATATGAGATAGATAGATAGATAGATATGAGATAGATAGATAGATATGAGATAGATAGATAGATAGATAGATATGAGATAGATAGATAGATAGATATGAGATAGATAGATAGATAGATATGAGATAGATAGATAGATAGATAGATAGATAGATAGATAGATAGGAGATAGATAGATATGAGATAGATAGGAGATAGATAGATATGAGAGAGATAGATAGATATGAGATAGATAGATAGATATGAGATAGATAGATATGAGATAGATAGATAGATAGATAGATAGATAGATAGATAGATAGACAGATGCCGGTTTCCAGTGATTACATTATCCCGTCTGGTGTCGGGGATGAGGGGCTCCATGACTGTCTGTAGATATTTATAACGCTGACAGACACAGAAGGGTCCTGGGATATGTTAGATTAGTCAGTGACTAATGGACGAGGGATTTTTTCTTTACATTCCAGACTCTTTTACTAAAAACCAGCGATCAGTGAGGGCGGTGGAGACCCCCGAAGGAAGGCAGACCCCGCTACAAAGTGTTTATATACAGGAGCATCACCCTGTGTAATGTATGGCCGCCCTGTGACTTATCCTCCTGCCTATACTGTCAGCAAACACTGGAGATGGATGTCCCTTTAAGAGTCCTGCTGTGAGAACATAACCCAGTCCGGGGGGGAGGGGGATCTCTATATACTGAGGGTCAAGTCAAGCTTCTATTCTTCAGGAAACAGCGCCACTTCTCTCCATAGGCTGTGCCTGGTACTGCATCTGAATACCAGTTATACAGCTGTAATACCAGACACTGCCTGAGGACAGCAGTGGCGCTATTTCCCCTCATATCCAGCAATCGCCCTGATACATAACACTACGCCTGCAGGTCTATTAATAAAGAACTGTTTTATGGACATCCCCCAATTCTCTATAATTACCACAAAACCTCAGAAGCTCGTTTGCGTCCAGATATACGAGGCGGTGACACATTTACGCACAATCCTATCATAAAAACATGTTTATTGGCTCATAATTCGGGTCATAGATGCAGCTTTATCATTTTTAACAAAAATCTCTCTTTATTATATGCAGTTCACAGTGCGCTGGTATCCGGATGTGCTGTGTGTACGAGCGTCAATGCGACACGGAAGCTTCCCTGTAATAACCCATATCACATAGGGGGATTCGTTACCCTATAGGGGTGGCTATGACACCCCGTTACCCCAGGTGTAGTAGGGTTACATATGGGGCCACTTTATTTGGAATTTCCACAATTTTTGGATTTAATTTCATAAATCCGGACGGATGTGTAAACTTTGGGCAAACTGAGCTCCCTGGAGGGAAGGCGCGCGCTCCTGATCGATCATCCGTACACGACCGTAATCCTATCAGCGCAGCTCCAATCACTTAACATTGTGTCCGCCATGTTCCTGGAGCAGAGAAATCTCATTATGATGCGTGTCCCGGGCGTGTCATGATGCATTGTGACCAGGAGACATGGGGGCCTCCTGCGCCGCTCGCTCGTTGCGCGGCCTCATCGATTTTAATCGCCAAATTCCATCGACCACCGTCATGGATTGTGCAGCGTTTAGTCTCTCGGAGTAACTAAAGGCGCACGCACGTTACATGTAAGATGTCTATATTCACGAAGAGGCGCCCATTTATGGGGGTGTCCTAAATCTTCTCTTATGGCATATGTGGGGGGCAAAGATCCGCCATGTGTGTCCTCACACTACTGTGCTCTGTGCAGCCAGTGTTAGGTATAGTCCCTGGAGATGTGTAATCAGACCTTTGTGTATGCTGTTAGTAGCAGCAGGACTGTGGACTATATGGATTGATATTCCAAGATTGTAACTTCTCCAAGTGCAATGGGAGCCTGTCCTCACACTGCTGTGCTCTGTGCAGCCAGTGTTAGGTGTTATCTCTGGGGAGATGTGTAATCAGACCTTTGTGTATGCTGTTAGTAGCAGCAGGACTGTGGACTATATGGATTGATATTCCAGGATTATAACTTCTCCAAGTGCAATTGGGAGCCTGTCCTCACACTGCTATGCTCTGTGCAGCCAGTGTTAGGTATTATCCTTGGGGAGATGTGTAGTTGTTGCAGAACTATGAAATATAGACTTTAATAGTAGCCTCTCCAAGTGTCCTCACACTGCTGTGACCTCACATGCACCTGGAATATAAATCCATATTTCACAGTCCTGCTGTTACTAACATCCACAGCGGTATGTTACACATCTCTCCAGGGTCACGCCTGCTGGTGTCTGGGAAAGCTGGGTGAGGAGTCTGCATGCATTATGTCAGGGAGATGGGGGAAGGTGACATCAGATCTGGGGGGAGGAGAGGTAATCACATTGTGACTGCCCTGAGCCCGGGCCGCTACCAGCCAACATCTAATACACAAACACATGGAGAGGAAATGGCAAAGGCTAAAAATACTGCGCTTTATACAAGGTAACGCCGCGGCGATATCCTTTCCCAGTGCCCGAGTCAATGAAACAATGTGAGATTATCACCAGCCCCCGGCCCGGGAATCAATACATCTCTATTTACATTGTCACTTCCCCCGCCATTGTTACCGCCGATTGTCTGACTATATAAATTACACAAGTGTTTACGGCTGTCGGGCCGGGCACGTAGCGCTCACCGCTGTCCCCAAATAATCAGGGGCATATGGCATACAAGTGGTTAATCATAGTTATGGGGGCAGCCATAGTGGTCACAGGCAGGTCCTGACTCCTACAGGTCCTACATGGACTATAGTATAGCAAGAGATGATTCCTACCCCATGCGTGAGTGCAGCGCCCCCTATAGATAGAGCCCAAATACCACATCACGTGACATAACACCCCAATTTGGTGCTACCCCAAGACCGCAATCACTAGCATTAGGTCATCTTAGAGGGGAATTAAATTTTTTCTCTATCCTTAGGATATGGGATACCTGTCCGATCTGTTAGGGGACCCCCCCCCCCCCACAATTGGGAGAACGGGGAAACATCTGCCCCCCTGACCTCCATGCCCGATCCCTAAACCTCATAGGGAGCATGGACCATATCCAGGGATCAGACCCACATCCTGTATATAGAGGAGTCTTCTAGGGTACAACACATTATCCGCTATGGGGTAAGTGTCTGATCAGTGAGGGTCTGACTGCTGGGACCCCCAATGAACATAAGAAGGGGAATACCATAACCCAATTGTAATGATGGTCACCGGATTGCCAGAAATAGACAAGTGTTGAATTTTTTTAATGAGACTACAACTCCCAGCATACCTGTGGCTGTCAGGGCATGCTGGGAGTTGTGTTCTCATAGACCACTGCGGTTTGCACTTTCGCTTTTTGGGCTGTGTAATCCATGCAGTGCGTCAGCAGAGACCCGTCTAGGTAGCAGTGACCCCCCCCTCCTTTCAATTAAATGGGGGGTATTTTTGTTGCAGAGCCGCAGGAGAATGGAGCCTCTGTCTGTGAGCAGCCACCCTATAGGGTCACATACTCTGCCCCAGGCGCAATGAGAGATGGTGGACAATGGACGGCTCTAACATATAGCCGGGGCCCCTCCCTGCTGCATTGTGCCGGGTCATGTGCTCCAGACGCCTCGGCCGCCCAGGCTGACTAAGCTGCGCTGAGCCCTTATGTGGGTGCAGAAATGTATGAAACCGCAACCTCCAGGGATGAGGCCACCGATCAGCAATTTGTCACTTACTGAAATTAGAATTTTGAAAAATATTTATTATAACGTTAACGTCTTCCACCTCTGACCCCACTGACCCCTGCCCCTGTATACATCAGGGGGTCACAGAATCCTATGGTTTGGGATTTAGTAGGGAACTCGGGCACTGCAGGGCAAGGCGGAAGATTTCCAGCACAAATCACATTTTCCAGCCATGCACAATCTCTATGTGTTGTACCAGCTATAACTCGCTGTTATCAGCCAGATTGTAATCTCCAGAGACCTTTACATACATAAGTGTGACTAATCCAGGGCTTATAATGCCGACTCTCCAGAGACCCTTCACATGGAGATGTAAGTGTTAACATGTAGCTTCCCTATACCTGAAGGGATCCATAGACCCCTGGCCCATCTTCCCCCTGGGATGCACCGTCTGCATACCCTGGGGTCAGATGATGACGACCCCTCTGATCATTATGTTACTGCTACAGAGATCCATCTATTAAAGCATAATTCTCTATATACTATACACTATATAAAATTCACTATATTCACTAATACAATAGCCTAAACCCAGAAGAAAACCCCTTTGGGGTGGACCTGTCACCATCTGACATAGTAAAGAAGTGTAACCCCTATGAAACAGCTAAGCCAGGGCATATTGCTTGGACTGTTCCTCTGATATTCTCCCTGGAATTTAATATAATGACAACTGGGCGTTCCCGCTTATGGTCACTCCCATTTGACAAGTGTTATCAATTTTTGTCGTACATTTCCAGGAGGAATAACAGAGGAACATCACAATAATACAGACACTTTGCTGATCAGTACATAACATGTAGATGACTAATACGAGTTAGTCTATGGCCTCCGCTCTCATGTCACATGTACGAGCGCGCTGTGTGGTCTCGTCACAGACATATAATGACTCCCTTTGACTCCTGGTACAGCGGATGACCCAACCTGGTCCCCGATGAGTTACGGCTGAGGCCCTGGTGTTCAAGGAAACAATAATACCGCCCCCTGATGAAAGTCACAGGGAAGAATTAGGTCACTGCTTAAGGGTGCTGACCTGAAAGGGTGTAAGAAAGGGGCTGTCAGGGGACACGGGTTCAGCTCCCAGCGGGGGCCGGCGATGACCTCAATCAATGATTCCTTAGGACTGAGAAAACATTAAGGATTTTCAGAGATTTTAAGTCACTGGACTCTTAATATTTGTTACAATGTATCAGTGAAGGATGAAAATACCAGCAGGAGGATACACTGTAGCAAACCCTCAGAAGTTCTAGATCTATAATGAGCAGATTGGGGGGAAAGTAGTGACTGATTGCGGAGGACTCCTGGTCACAAGAATATGGGGGTCCCCTTAGTATATCAGGTGTAACAGTGTGTGTATCTACCCCAATAGTTACATTATGCATACCTTGACTTGGGCGTTATTCTCTGTTATCAGCCACCCTAGATCGCCGGTCAGTGGGCCGCAGCCCTTCCCTGTAATGAGATGAGATGTCTTTAGCAGTGATAAGCCGG
Organism: Engystomops pustulosus; assembly: GCF_040894005.1. Taxonomy (NCBI): domain Eukaryota; kingdom Metazoa; phylum Chordata; class Amphibia; order Anura; family Leptodactylidae; genus Engystomops; species Engystomops pustulosus. Next base: position 102,077,044 of record NC_092419.1, read on the forward strand.
CAGAGATACACAAATACATCTCCGAATGTTATTATTAGCATATTTTTCTGTGTTTAATCAGAGCAGAAGGAAATGGGTGCGAGCGAGGCTGGAACTGCCCGGGAGTAGAGACAGGCATCTGGAGAAGTGGAAAAATAGAGACATATTGAGCCAAAACAATCGCTTTATTACTCATCAGAAATCCCAGGATAATCCCAGCATGAATCTATCATACACAGTGAGCAGCGCTCCCAACACAGCCCCAGCCAGGAGCGCGCCCGCCACCTGCTGGCCACACTCAGCGCTGCAACCAGTTATTCACACACCTCGCTCTCCGCGGACGATTATTGTTGCGTTCTGCATTTTTATTCACATTTTTTTTCCCAGCGCTGACCGAAAACTGATGGAAATCGCAAGAAATATATCCCCAATATTCTGTAAGCTTTATTGTAAAATAAACAGGGTTTGCAAAAAAATTATATTAAATTATAATCCCCTACTTAAGGACACCCGATTTACAGATGACCCCTAGTTAAAGACAGACCCCTCTGCACACTGTAACATCTGGTGAAGGTCTCTGGATGCTTTACTATACTGTAATGAGGCTTTATTGATAATCCCTGGTCCAATTACGGGAAAAAAAATTAAAACTCCAATTGTCACTGGGGCAAAAAATTTGGTCTGGAACTACAATTATAAAATATACAGTTTCGACTTACATCCAAATTCTACTTAAGAACAAACCTATGTAGCCGATCTTGTATGTAACCCAGGGACTGCCTGTAGTTTTTTCAGCAAAACCACTCAACTCACGGATAAAACAAGATATGTTTCTGCATCAGTGCAGCTACAGCAGTCTTGAGGTAGGTTTGCTTCTTAATGCATGAACAAATAATAGATTTTCTTTAACACAACCGCCCTTTTTCATTTTTGTATCCCAATTTTTTGTCCCCCATCTTTAAAGGGGTTATCAGAGATCAATGAATAACTTAGGTCCGAGCTTTTTAAAAATAATAAACGTGTACTCACCTCCTCCGGTGCTGCTGATGTCCTGCGCCGTGGTCAGTCCTATGCTTGCCTGTTTGTTTACAGGGGCGCACAGGCAGCTTCCGGCCGGCCACTCCCATCCGTCCCCATCTCACAGCAATGTAGGACGCTGGGATATGGTGTCGGTTGGGAGTGGACAGCCGGCCGGAAGCTGCCTGTGCGCCAATGTAAACAAACAGGGGCACGGATGAGACGGACCACGGCGTGGGACATCAGCAGCACCGAAGGAGGGGAGTAGACTTTTAGTATTTTTAAAAAGCCGGCACTAAGTTATTTATTAATCTTTGATAACCCCTTTAAAAATCCAAAACTTTATTTTTCCGTGTACAGGGTTTATTTGTTCTTCCTAGTGACGGTATTTATCATTCCATGCTGTGTACTGGAAAGCTGGAAATAAATACTAGATGTGGGGAAATTGACGACAAAACACATTTGCTTCATTGGGGGTCATTTACTTACTCGGTTCTGCCGCATACCAGTTCTCAGACGAGGATTTGGGTCTTCCGACAATTTACTAAGGTCGTGCGCCCGATTTCCACCAGGTGTCGCTGCTGTGCCGAGGTCTGCCGAAGTTCACCATCCTATTCCTGGTGCATGTAAGTGTGTGTCAAGCGACACTTTTTATTTTTTTTAAATAACGTTATTTTTTCGTATCCGTCGGGTTTTCTGACGGCCACGCCCCCCGATTTCCGTCGCATGCAAGCCGGCGCCAATGTGACACAATCCGATTGCGTGCGCCAAAAACCCGGGGCAATTTGGCGCAAAACGGTAAAATCGGAGGACCCGATGGAAAAACGCGATTAGGACCCTTAGTAAATGTGCCCCATCCTCTCCGTTTTTACAACTTGCACTGTGCGCTCCAAATGACACTTTAAATTGTATTCTTTGGTTTGGTGTGATCACAGCGATACCAAATTGATAGAGGTTTTATTATGTTTTAATAGATTACAAAAAATGAAATCAAATTTAAAAAAAAACATTAATTTTGCCCAGTTCTGACGCCAATAACTTTTTCATCCTTTGGGGCACGGAGCTGTGTAATGTGTCATTTTTTGCGCAACGAGGTAACATTTTCATTGTTATCATTTTGTGGAGTGTACAACCGTTTAATCACTTAATGTTCTAAATTTTATGTGATGCAAAATGGCCAAAAAATGGCGATTCTGACATTTGGACACTATTTTCCATTATGGGTTTCATTACCCGGAATAACCGTTTTTATATTTTGATAGATTGGGTATTTTTGGATGCAGCAATACCCCACATGTTAATGATTTTACTTTTTACATTTATCAGGCGGGTGATTTGAACTTAGTTTTTTGTAAATTTTCTTTACTGTATTTTTAGACCCCCCAAGTGTACCTGAACCCCAGGGGGCCTGATCACTCCCACCATATACTGCAACACTGCTGTATTGTAGTATATGGGAATTACTGTTACTCACAGACTATTACATATGCTGCCTAAAGACAGGCCTGGGGTCTTGGCAACCGATCGTCGCTCCCAGAGGGCAGCACCCATGCGTCCCCCAACATTTGGATTCCCTCATGAGCCCTATTAATACTCCCCCTCCCGCAATAGGACATTCAGAGATGTTAATAAGGGGTTAATAAGATGACTATACAGTAAATGGTTTCTGGGCAGACACTGAAGCAGCCGATAAATTAAACAGGACACAGGATGGAGAACACAGTAGAGGATTTATTCTGTGCCCTGTCCACACATAGAAAACATCACGGTAATTACAACAATATGTACATGATCCCATAAGAACACAAAGTAACACTTCTGTCCAATCAGGAAGCTTGTTACATGCAGAGTAGCGATGGAACAATACAGGTCATCCTTGTGGGCAATCACCGGATCTGGAGGGAATAAGTAGAGAAGAATGTGAGCATCTGACAATGGAATGTTCAGTGTAAAGTGTCCAAGTTTTTCTTTTTTTCTCTGCTTGCAATCAGTGAATAGAAACCGGTCCTGTATTTCTTCTTGTGCCTAGCCATGAGCTTGTTTCAAGCAGACATGATAAGGACATTTTCTGTCTCTGTATCCAAGTAACGCAGGTTTCCATTCACTGGCAGCAATCCAGAACGCTCGGGAGCAGCATACAGCAATGCTGAGGTTATGGTGGGAGGATGGGGTGTACTTACCGTGTACTTATCCCACTTCTTCTCTGGATCGTAGGGCTCCCATCTACTTGCTGGAAAGATGTGCTTGTTCTTCTCGTACCAGCTACGGAGGACGACCTTCCCTGCGTGAGACTGAAAGGAGAGAACAATGGAGGAGGTGTCCCCTGACCCTGAACATAATAATGCTCCTAGGCGCTTCCTATCTTGTAAGGTCATGGCATATACTACATCTGCCCCAATAAGTAGGGGGTATAACATGCCATCACTTTACATGGTGTAATCCAGAGGTCCCCAACCTTTTTTGCACCAGGCTTTAAGCTAGACCAGTTTCCCATGGCCCGGTGGGGGCGGGGATTTGGTCATATGGGGTGGGGTTATGGAGGGGTGGAGCTTAGTGCATACTTATCATATAATTATGACATTTATAATGAGAATGTGATTCAACTTACCATAGGTTCAGAATGAGTGGGAGCACCAGGCTTATTTCCCTGAATCAGTGGGAGCACTGGGCTTGTTTTCCTGCACCCACCCACCCCCCGCCCCACCCCGTCCTGCATAATGTTCTCTGCCGGGAGCTGCGAGCTGTCACGGCTATGGCAGAAAACATTATAAATCCACACAGAGTGAGCTCTGACCAGGCACAGGGCCACGGAGCTAGCTGATAAACTCCAACGGCCCGGTCCTGGTCCGCGGACCGGCGGTTGGGGACCTCTGGTGTAATAACCGCTCACCTCATCCTTCTCCACGGTGGCATCACTCAGCAGGCGGACGTCTTCATGCACATCAAAGTTAAACAGAGGTCCTGCGGAAGAATAGAAGCCAGTTATATGCGGGCGAGACAGGGGCTAACATGGTGGGCACATGAGACAAGTAGTAACAAAGGGCTGAGAAGTTAAAGGAGAGAAGTGACATGACACAGCAGCACGGACCCTCCTGGGGTATGGACAAAGCGCAGCCCCACAACATCCAACCATCTACAAGACCAGACAGAAACGAAAGTATAAGAAGAAAGACCATATTCAGTACTCACCACTTTTACCTCTCGCCTTCGTCACAATAAAATCATAAAAACTGTGATGCTGGGTGGATAGAGGAAGAAAGCGGAAAACGTAAGACAGGACTAGAAGCAAGGGGGGCACTGCAGCATCCCTCCCAAACCATTACACATCTGGAGTGAAAGGGTTAATGAAATCAATATTTCTGATATAATGGGATATATAAACCAATATACCCAGCGGAAGAGGCAATATACTCACATGTGGGATGATGAGATCTTCCTTGATGTACATGAGCTGCTCCACACCCGCCGACCTGGAGGAGGACCACGTGTTACATAGGAATGGGGTATCAGGTCCCCCTCTGGCTTAAGTGACCATTATGGGACACAATCACAGACTACATCAGGTGTTGAGCTGTACGACGCCCATGCAGATACCGGATCATGCAACATAACATGCAGCGTTGTAAGGACGCCCATACTATCCTGGGGGCATCAGATGGGGGCATGTGGGGCACCGTAACGGCATAAAACCGCTAGGTGTGTGCCGACCTCTGCTGGTCAACAGTAGCCTCAAGTCTACGGCTCCTTAAAGGGGTTGCCCACTTCACCGCATGTTCTATTAATGAAGAAAAAAAGTGAAACCTTCTGTCTCTTACCTAAGCAGCCAGACATTCCTGTCCATAAAATGGCTACAGATGGAGGGTTGTGTGATCTGTCCATGTACAATTGCCCTGCCACTACCTTGATCTTATATTCATGAATACTATTATAAGGTCCTGGCAGGGCGATTGCTCATGGACAGTTAGATATCAGATTAGACCCCCGACTGCGACCATTTTATGGACAGAAATCTCTGGCTGATGAGGTAAATGACAGGAGGATTTGCTTGACATATCAAGAAAGCGGAGGAGAACTATTAATAGATGTATATTAGTAAATTACCTAATATCCTGGCCAACTCCTTTAACTGATGTGAAACTCCAACTCCCAGCATCTCAGAGACTTCTGGAGCTCCACACGAGGAAGGCAGAATCTCTGCTCGCTCCTATATAGACAGTTTCTAGGTCACGAGACAAGTAACCTGTGACGTATGACCCCTCACCTGAGCTCGCTGAAGTCCTTCCGCAGGATCTCCAGGGCTTTCTGGAGGAACTGCTGCATGGTGTTCCCTTTCTTCATCTACAATGATACAAACAGTTAATACAGTAGAACTTTCTGTAGCAAATTTCTTCTCAAACTTTAGTATAAGCGTTTGCATTTCAGCCCAATCATTATTTTTCAACACCTCTGCTTGCTGTCAGTCACTGGAAAATGTCTGTTATTTCCAGATACTGAAAACCTGAACTTCTCACCTGTGAATGTTACTGTTGTTTCCAGTCCAATCTGAGACATTTGGGGAAAATTCAGCAAAAGTGTCCGAGAGCAAAACCGTTCTAGTTGCTCATAACAACCAATCAGAGCTCAGCTTTCATTTTAACACAGCAGTATATAAAATAGAAGCTGAGCCCTGATTGGTTGCCTTGATCAACTAGACAGTTTTGATAAATGAGACTGACATCAACTGTAACAAACCCTCTGCTGGGAGGTTACTTGGATTTCAAATATGGCAAAGAATCTCATCCACCAACAACCAGTAGAAATTTTCCAAAAAAAATATTAACTTACAAAAAATATAAAGTTCGCCATATAACATATCGATATTAGCCCCAACTATTTCAACAGAACCGGCCTCCGTTTGTGTATTGGGTTGTCCAGAATCACAACCAGCACATTTTGTGGTCATGGGATGGTCAGGGACGGTCATGTTGGATTTTAAGATGCCCAATCCTTTGTTCTCATAATAGGTAATCAGAGATTACTGATAACTAGTTATTCCTCTATACCCAATGAAACAACATGCACACTTGGCTGGACAGAGAATCTGTGTGCATGGCCAGGATACTGTTATAGGGGATGGTGGTCTCTTACCTTCACCGTTCTGCGATGTCCTGATCCATCCCAGTAGCTGAATGTGATCTCTATCTCCTCACCTGCGGAGAGAAGGGGTCAGTGGCTGCATGTATAGCCATCACGTCATCCATCACCCTCCATGTGCACACTTACTCTTGATCTTTTCTTGCTTGCGCTCCCACTCCTGTCTGAGCTCCTCTCGCAGCCGGTTCTCTTCTTCCTGATAATGAGAGTAGAGAACCATGAAGCTGATGCATCCTGCATGTTGTCATGTAACAGAACTTATGGTGTATATCTCTATATTGGAAACTTCAAGGGGAATCCTGGAATCTGCTGAGTCAAGAGACTGCAGTGTGTGGATGAGATCCCTGCTGATCTGTAAATCACATGCACACTTTCTGGGTGAAGTATATTGAATAGAGCTTGTCCCCAGTGATGAGACATTTAAATCAATGTCCATTAAATAGGGAATACCTGCCTTAAAGGGCAACTACCCCCAGGATGCAAGACTGTATGCAAATGAGTTTGAGGGGCTCCAGACTCCATTTACACCTAGGGAGCCTGGAGCCCCTCATGCTCATTTACATTCAGTCCTTCATCCTGGTGGGAGATGCCCTTTAAATAAAAACAAGAAAAAAACCCCTTTTAAGTCATCACAAGAGATGGAGCAGCACTCTACCTCGCGATCCCTGTCCGGCAGGAAGCTGGTGTCTACATCGGGGTTCTTTCCCAGCTTCTTCTTCTTCTTGGGAAGCACTGGAAGAAAAAATGAAGCAAAAAATCATCATATGGAGTGGAAAAAGATTTTAAAGAAAATACTTTATTCCCTGTAATTCCACATCATAGTAAGTGCCAGATGATCACTTTATTCTATACCTGACATATTTACAATAACAAGTGTTGGATTATCAGATTTCCGGGTACCTGGGATATAGGGGCTATGCTGTACTTATATCATGCTCATATATTTGCACTTACCCTCCTTTTCAAGCTCATCCTCATCCATATCACCTTCATCATCATCTTCATCCTCTTCCTCCTCATCATCATCATCCTCGTCTTCCTCATCGTCATCAACATTGAAGGACAAGCTGGCGATCTTCCTCTTCTGCTCTTTCTTCCGCTCTCGTTCCCTCTGTTTTTCCAGCTTCCTGTGAGGAAGGAACCACAAATGATCAGAACATCCAGAAGAGCAGTGATGATGGCAGGGACTATAATCGGAGATGAGAGATGTCGGATTATCCATAAAACATCCTCCTGGTTTTGACCATTAATATGTCATAGTAAATATCAGCTCTGTGCTGGACTGTCAGATGCCAGATTAAGGGAATAAATAGCCACCACCATGCGCTCTCCTTACAGCTGGAGATCCTTGAATTGCTCCTTCTTGGCCAGCTGCTTCTCCCTCTCCTTCACCAGCGCCTCCTGTTTAGCTTTCATGTCATTAAGCGTCACCAAACCTGCAAGACACAAACACAACATCTGTGATCCGAGCTTCACTCCGAGTGGAACAATTAGAAAACACTGAACCATTCTGTAATCCGGTATCTATGGGAGAGTCGCTGGATGATGAGATATTCTGTTAACAACTAATGTATACATCTCATCTGTGGGGGTAGAGAGTCCAATATAAGTGTGTGGTCTCTGAACCTGGGGATCTCCAGCTGCAGGGGCATTCTGGGAGTTTTAGTTTGCAGCAGCTGAGCTGTCACAGTCTGAGAGCATTGGATTAAAGGAAACCTACCACTTGTAGTGGCAGGTATAAGAAGGAAATACCGAGCACCAGCTCAGGGTGAGCTGGTGCCGGAGCTTATTTTTGTTAGCGTTTTAAACCGCAGTATCGCGGTTTAAAACACTTTTTAAACTGTATGGCCGAAGCTGCTTCGGCGCACGGAGGTACGCGCTCGGCGCACCATGCGCGCGACCGTGCACGCGGCTACATAGGAAGTGAAGGAGAGCTGCGGCCACGGTCGCGCGCATGGTGCGCCGAGCGTGTACCTCCCTGCGCCGAAGCAGCTTCGGCCATACAGTTTAAAAAGTGGGAACTCAGGGTGAGCTGGTGCTTGGTAGTTCCCTCTTATACCTGCCACTTCAAGTGGTAGGTTTCCTTTAAAGGAATTGTTTTATACATAATGCAGATGACCCCCAGAACGAACGGGTAGGAAATCAGACTTACGTGGGAGATTCTGGATCACATCACAGTGTGGTATGGATCGTAACATTGTATAAGTTCTTCATGTCTGCCGTCTAACCAAGTATCATCAGCTTCTCCATGATGCCCTGAAGTACTGCCAGTCCTGCTCTATACTCACCCATGGGTGCTGGACTGGCTGTGGTCTATCCAGTAACATCAGCTCCTCCATGATGTCCTGGTGTACTGACAGTCCTGCTCTATAATCACCCATGGGTGTTGGAGAGGCCGTGGTCTATCCCAGTAACATCAGCTCCTCCATGATGTCCTGGTGTACTGACCGTCCTGCTCTATAATCACCCATGGGTGCTGGAGAGGCCACAGTCTATCCCAGTAACATCAGCTCCTCCATGATGTCCTGGTGTACTAACAGTCCTGCTCTATAATCACCCATGGGTGCTGGAGAGGCCACAGTCTATCCCAGTAACATCAGCTCTTCCATGATGTCCTGGGGTACTGCCATTGCTGCTCTATACTCACCCACGGTGCTGGACTTGAGCTCGGCCTCCACCGCGTCATAATGTGCAGAGAATTTCTTGTTAATATTTGCTTTAACCACATTCTCCTGTAAGAGAAAAGATTAATAAAGGAAATGATTGTATTATTTATAGAGAGGTTTCCTAATATCAGAACTATAACCCTGTGCAGGGGACATGTGTACTGGTAATATTCGTCTATAATGGAGGAGTCGCTCGGACTACATGACGGATGACATTCTGGGGGGGTCGGGGGTCCTGCACAGGGTACAGGCCTGGAGCTTTGGGCAACATCCTGTGTTTACTGCAGAGACACTGTACAGAAACCTCAGCTGTGAACAGGCTACGGCTACAGTCACATCCGCAGCGCTCTATTTCAGCGTTAGTCACAGTCAGGTGTGAACAGCGCCTTAGTCTGGAATAGGTTTCGTCACCTGAATGCTTCCAGTCACTGACAGCAAACTGAGGTGCTGCAGCTGTGTGTGAACTACAACCCCCAGCATGGCCTCACCTCCGCGATCTTCTGCTTCATCTGCTCCAGTTGTTCCCGTTGCTTCTCCCGTTTCTTCATCAGCTGCATGGCTCTCCCGGCCTCGCTGGCCGCCCCCTTGTATTGCGCCATGTTCACACAGTGAGCTCCACCGATACCGCAGACCACGACCACAACGAACCGCTGCTACACTACAGCCCGGAGCTTCTGGAAACAGCTGACGTCATCAGCCAGCGCCGCCCAGCGCGGGAACTAGAGGGAAAGACTCGCTGCCTGGAACTGTCCGCATAACGGGCGCCATTTTGTGGTAGACCAACTGTAGGCTAAAGATGCTTTATCACCATGATGAGACTTGTAGTTCCACAGCAATGGCCAAACCTGTGCTGCCTTGTTTTACACTTAAAGCAAAATCTTTGTGTAGAATTAGTTGGGTTATATCAGAACATGATTAAGCAAACTCCAATCCTGTACCTGAAAACTACATCACTGGACTACAACAATATGTCACACTAACTAATCTCAGTCCCCAAATAATGGCACCTCCATAGAAGCCTCTATAGGGTCTATATTCTGTTTAGTAGAATTGTACACATTTAAGTAGTCTGAACCGCCACCTATATGTGAGTGTGGGACCCCATGTCTCCTCCCAAGGTGGTGAAGGGTCCCCCACCTCCCGCTCTCAAGGAGGGTCAACATCTGCCAAACTTCAGCCGAGCCAAGTGTGCGTGTGTATGAGGGGGTCACATACGCCACCAGCTGTGGAAGGAATACGCTGAACAGCTTTGCTTTGACTTTAATTTTGATGATAAATCCTGCTGGATCTTCACTCTTTAGCAAATGCAGTGGGGCACATTAACTAAGGGTCCGTTGGACGCATTTCCGTCGGGTTTCCCACATTTTTCGGTTTTGCACTGAATTGCCCTGGGTTTTTGGCGCATGTGATTGGATTATAGCGCATCAGCGCCGGCTTTCACGCGACACAAATTGGGGGCGTGGCCATCGGACAACCCGACTGATTCGGACAAACCACGGAATTTAAAAATCAAATTGTGTCGCAAGCCAAGCACTCGCATGCACCGGGAAGAAGAAGGTGAACTCCGGCGGACCTCAGCGGGGAAGCGACACATGCAGGAAATTGGACGCACGATCTTAGTGAATCACGGCAGCTCCGAATCCTCGTCGGACATTCCGGATTAGTGGAAGTAAATGTGCCCCAATGTCAAGCACTACATAGTGGCCATGTGTGGTATTACATTGCAATGTATAAGATGGAACTGAAGCTCCGGTCTGGATAGGAGGTTGGTCATATGGAGAGGTGACAGGTATTCCTGAATATCCCAGTGTGAATCTGTCCGGTACAGACAAACCATTCGCCAGATTTCTGTGATCACAGCAGTCAGATATCTAAACATTGGTTACAAGTCCCCAATGCAAAATCTGTACCTATAATGTATTGGTATATAATATCCTGATAATAGGAAGAGACTAAGACTTAGATTGTGGAGCAAGAGGTTAATGAATTGACGCAAGACCGAAAAGGTTTAGAACTGTCTCCACATTCATAATGGTGAAAGAAAACTCCCTAGACCAGTTTTTTGCTACTCTAAGGCTGAATCCACACTGCCGTGAGCCCGCCGCACCGTAGCACGGCGGGCACATGGCAGCTCACCCCCGCCCTTCACCATAGGAAGTAATGGCGCACGGCGCCGTAATACGGGGAAAGATAGGACATGTCCTATTTTTCCCCGGGCTACGGAGCGGTACAGTGCCGCACGTGTGCTGCACCGTACCGCTCCCGTACAGGGCCGTGAGCCCATAGAAGTGTATGGGGGACGTATATCGGCCGCATATACGTCCCCCATACTGTAGTGTGAATGTAGCCTAAGGCTGCATTCAGACGGCTGTTGGGGGACGTATATAGGGTCGACGTTTATATGTCAGATATACGTCCCCCAGAGGCCGGCAATGGGCACACGGCACCTGGGAGAAAGATGGGTCATGTCTTATCTTTCACCGGAAGACGGCGCCATGCATCACTATGGAGAGGGGCAGGGGGTCAGCAGCGCTCACCCCCTCATCCTCTCCCGTGCCCCTTTGGGTGCACACATTCCTCTGAATTTGAGTATGAGCCAAAAAAGAGCAGGAAAAAAGTGTCAGGATTCCAAAGCTGCGCCCGCAAAAATAAAAAAGATGCAAGCGTGAGAAAAGGACAAATATTGCGGTGCCGACACTCAGACTCCAGGACCCCGGCTACCTCTGCCACCCCTCCTGCAGGACCCTCCCCTCCTGCAGTCTCTGACCTGATGAAGACACCGATATACTGTTGAAACGCGTTGTCAAAAATATCAATAAAACTCTCATTATTTAAAAAAAAAAAAGGAAGCACAGGACACAGACATTTCCACAACATTTTTAATTGATATTGTTTATGTCAAACACAGTAAATTAATAATATCTACTAGTGAGAAGATCTGTATTTTATAGAGGGAGGGGGCAGACAATGCAAAAAAGCCGATAAATAGAGATCAAAGAGGAGAACCAAAGGTTCAAATGAAATAGTACAGACAGCAGAGGGGAGGAAGTCGTATCTGGAAGAAGCCCACCACACCAGAAGGAACCACAGTCTGTGTGGTGGTCACCATAGAACATAAACCTTGTACCTGATGGAGCCCATCACCACCCACAGGGTCTGTCATGTCATGTGACCACCACCACCCACAGGGTCCATCATGTCATATGACCGATAAGACACCGGGTCCGTGATGTCACATGACCACCACCAGACAAAGGGTCAATGATGTCATGTGACCACCACCAGACACAGGGTCCATGATGTCACATGACTACCACCAGACACAGGGTCCGTGATGTCACATGACCACCACCAGACAAAGGGTCAATAATGTCATGTGACCACCACCAGACAAAGGGTCAATGATGTCATGTGACCACCACCAGACACAGGGTCAGTGATGTCACATGACCACCACCACAGGGTCAATGATGTCATGTGATCAGACACAGGGTCCATGATGTCACATGACCACCACCAGACACATGGTCCGCGATGTCACATGACCACCACCAGACACAGGGTCCATGATGTCACATGACCACCACCAGACACAGGGTCCATGATGTCACATGACCACCACCAGAAACATGGTCCATGATGTCACATGACCACCACCAGAAACATGGTCCATGATGTCACATGACCACCACCAGACACATGGTCCGTGATGTCACATGACCACCATCAGACATTGGGTCAATGATGTCATGTGATCAGACACAGGGTTCATAATGTCATGTAACCACCACCAGACACAGGGTCCATTTCATACAGTGACCACCACAGGAGATGAGGTGCACACTCTACACCGACAAGGGACAAGATCCAAAGTCTACAGTGAACACAATATAGGTGACATAGTTTACACTGAAACCCCCTGTGGGACATGATCCATCGTCTGTGATGACCCCCCTTCACCACAACACTCGGGGAGGGCTCTTCTCCAGCTTTTTCTTACCGTGTACCCCATATGTTACTTCCATACATGATTATCAAATATTCCATTATATAATATTCATGATTGAAGACAAGGACCTTTAACTGTTTAGTGTTACGACTGGATGGGGGTGGGGTACTCGGAGCATACGCTGACAGACCCATGTAAGGATGATTCTGGCCCAGGGTCACCAGACAGATGGATCTGACCTCTCCCATGTCCCATGGCTGGAATGGATTTATTCTTTACATTGCCCTTACTAGCGACAGGAAATACACGTGAATAAAAGACGCCATACTTGAGTGCAGCGCTGTATGTAGTGTAGCTCTGTATGTGGTGCTGCGTCATAGAAATGTGAGCGGACCCCAATTATTCTCCCCATGAAGGAGGAGAAATGCTCATAGTAATCCGAAGCGATTGTTATTTGAGCGCACTTCTCATGACTCTCCGTGTAATAAGCATGGCTTGTGACCCGGCCATTAATAAGTTAAATAAATTAGGAAGATAATAAATTTAGTGTAACTTTTTAAGCCACTTGTTAGAGAAACACTGGGGGATGAAGGACAACGTTAAGCAATGACGGAGCAGCGACGGATTGTGACATCTACAACCTGATGGTACGGAGAAGCTCGATATGAAATCCCCCCCCCCAATGTGAACCCTAAGGACCTACCTTATAGCGGCTACAACATGGGCTCCGGAATGTACAATTGCAAACAAGCAGAGACTAAATTTTGCTAAGGGACCTCCCGTTTAAGGGGCTCTAGACACTTACTACTCTACCCAATGTTCTGGAGGAGTCTCTCCTGAAGGCACGCTACAAGATGTCTTAGTCCCTGGCAGTAGGACCGAGATCTGGAGATTCATTTTCCCTGTAGAGTTCCAGCTTTCACCTCTGGAATCATTGAAACTGTTATCCCCGAGTACTGAGCCTTATGATATATGTGTATAATGGACCCCCACTACTGTGGGAAGAATATGTGTGACCTATGGGACCTGCATCTGTCATACATTTTGGCTTGTGACACTACGTGGGAATGTTCGGGTGAAGATGCACTAGCAATGTAAACGTTTCGACAAGGACTGTGGGGCCTGGCTGAGATGCCGGACCGCACCGCACTCTGTAGAGTTGAGCTCCACCAGTGTTAGCCCAAGACTTAAAAAGTTAACCTGGAATCATGAGGATAAAAGGGAATATGGAAGCTTTAGCTATTTGTTCCCACCCTTACATTGCCTCTTCCATTTCCAGCTGTTTTACAAGACATGATTCCCCTGACATGCTTGTCTAAACCTTCCTCCTTTCCACAAAACCCTAGTTATTTATCAGTTGTACCTTACTGCTAACCCCCCCACCCCCGATCCAGCGCACCCATCCCCCCATTCACTGGTCTTCTTCCCCGTAAACGTCGTTCTGCTTGCGCTTCATGTTCTCGAAATCAAAGTCTGTTCCAGTCATTCGCTTGTAGATATCTTTGATGTCGTTGCACGTGGTCTCGAAGTGTGTGGTGGCATCGTAGGAGCGGGAGCAGAAGACCTGTTATAGAGAGAACGTAATACTGATGATATGAGCAACGTAAAATCCCTGAGCGCACCCCCCAGCCACGTGATGCATGTCCCCTGGACCGTGGGTGTATGGGTGCTCCAATGTGATGGGGTTTCAGAGCTACACTGGTGCTGTGTACACTGTATATCAATGCTGAAGGTCCCAATTCACATGTGCAATAGTTAAGATTATTCCTTATAAGATCTGAAGACCCCTTGGTGACATGTGAGGAAATTTGTGGCCTGGATGCAGAGAAAAATTCATTATATTAATATGCAAATTAACATTTTGATGCTTCATCTTCCCCTGTAATTTGCAGCAATGATGAACATGCTACAGATTCTAAAGCCCAAGCCCATTTTTTTATACCAATCCAGTCCACTGGAATCGTGCTGTATACTCTGAAATATGACCCTCCTGATCTCCCCCGTAGACGACCATGTCCAGTCCATGGAGACTGTGCCATCTGGAGGTTGGATTCCATAGACCGAGTACAGTGCAGGGAACAGGAGTGCTTGTATCACAGTGAAATATAATAGAGCGAGTCCTGGCCTGTTGGCTGAATAGCAGCAGTAATTATAATAACTTTAGTTTGGCCACCAAGCAGGGGCTCCTGGCATCATATTTCACAATGAACTGTGGTTGTACAATGGCATCTGACCAACATAGGTTTACGTTTCCATGAACTCAGCATGTTCGTGTGCCACCAGCCTCGGACCATTCTTGTAGCAGGCACTTACCTGACTTTCTGAGCCGTCTTCAGTTGACTCATACAAATCACTGATAGCAACAAACCTGTAATAAGAAATAGTAAATGTAGTCAGATAATATTACATACACTCCCTCAAAAGCTACAAAGAACAGTCCCGCCATTCTCTCTTTAGGGTACATTCACATGTACTATGACAAATTTAGGAGTTTACTTTCAGAATAAATGCGTTTTCCCCATATGATCCAGCCATTGACTAAGCCATGTAGTGTCCTTACTTCTGATCTATAGGCTCCAAGAGCTCCAGCGCCGGCTCAATCTCCTTCTCCGGCTCAGCCGTCTCTACTGTGGTGCTGACGATAGCGATGTACTTTCCTTGTGCCGCCACGTTGTGGGCATATGAGATCATGCAGACGTAAATATCTATAGGGGCAGATGTACACAGGGTTAAGATCACTGCTTGTCATGTTACGTATAACAATGTATAAAGGAAAAAGATGGATCCAGCGCCGGCAGGTTAACACGTTTTTACTGAAGTCTTCCAAATAACATCCCCAGATTCCTCCATGCCAGTGATCGGCCATGTTACATGACATCCTCAGCTCACCTGACTTCCTGTTGACCTGATTCTGTGGAATGATAATTTGGCAAGAGTTGGCATCATTGGTGTTCTTGATGGGATGGCTCAGGATGCAGATGACCCGGATCACCTGTCCAGCCTTGCGGACCCGGTCAGGAACATAGCTGGGGTCACAGATCAGCTGCTTACAACGTGCCACCTTAGTAGGAAACAGAACATGAAGTGCTTGGTAGCAGTGACCACCATTGTCCGGAATCCTACCCGCCCCACATACCAGCCCGCACATCTACCTGATATTACATAAGAACTTACCTCGCCCTCTGACTTTACTCCAACAACTTTTCCTTTCTCCATGACTATTTCATCCACACACTTGTTTAACATGTACGTCCCCCCATAGATAGCACTGAGCCTGTACAGGAGATAGGGAAGTGCCGGGCATCAATATCATTCAACTACAAGACTGGAACAAAACCTTAAAAACCCCATAACGAAAGAAACAGGACAATTAAAAAGTGAATTGATATTCCACATATTTTGTAGATATAAGAAGTCCAGTGTGTGCATATGAAGATGAAGACGAGAGGTAAGCGACTTGTAAGTCTGGATGGACACCCAGCAGCTGTGACTCCCTGCAGCGCTCCCTTCTCCATAGACATTCTATAAAACTTTACTCCTCAGTAACTTCTTGTTAGGAAGTACAGATGCAGGATCCATTGGTACTTCTATACTTTTTTGATACTGGAAAGGTTATAACGGTTCAATACCAGAGTCCTGTAGGAATTCCCAATGTAGTAGCAATGGGGACCCAAGGTCATCATGGAAATCACGTCACTGGTCCATACATGGTATTTCTGCATCTCAGATGGTTTCGTCTGACACAAGGGACCACATTTATTAAAGTGTTTTCTGTCTGAGTTTGCACTGAAAACAAACTGCTTATACATGTATTTATGAAGTATCTGCATCAGTTTTGTGTCGCGGCTGCTCTGTGTCCGACAAGACAGAAAAAATGTGCACGTAAAGGGGCTGTTACTGCTTAGTCGGAGATTTGCCACATTTATTACTGACGTGCCACTCAATTCTGCAGCAGGAAGAAAGTGCACCAAAAAAAAAAAAGTGCATTCTGCAGGAGCAATGCCGGGGGCGCCAGATTCATAAAGACGGAATCTTCCGCAAACTGCAAATAGTACAGATTGCACTAGTTTTGATAAATGTGGCCCAATGGGGATCATTTACTAAGGGTCCGAATCGCGCGATTCCCAACGATTTCCGATTTGCGCCGAATTGCTGGATCGCGACTGGACTGGGTATGTAAATGAGCCCCAATGTCTCTAAATTATTTAATGTTACTCACTTGTTTTTTGGTCAGATGGGATCTGTATTCACAACCTTGCAGCTCAAACATTGCAGCGTAGAAAAAAATTGCAAGTGGAAAAGTTTCTAAAACAAATAACTTTAGGATTTTCTCACCTGGCGAATCCTTGCGGCAGTTCCCCCAGTCCATACAGAGGGTACAGATAGGGGCTCTTTCCGTATCTGGCCAGGGACTCGCTGTAGAGTTTGATACGATTGATGGTTTCCAGACATGGCTGATCCAAATAACTAAGAATGGAAAATACTTAGATCAAGCTTATACTCTGAAATGTATACACTTCAACCCTCTGGGTCCTGAACCCAAACTATTGTATATGACGGCGCTAATAGAGAATCTGATTCTCAAGAACTCCCCGATGTCATGGAGTAATACAGGTCCATAGTGATTCCTCCATGTACGGAGCATGTACAGACTATTCCACTTACTCGTCAGTTCTGTACAGCGCCAGGGCGTGGCCGGTGAAATCGATGACGTCCTGCCCCAAGTCAAATTTCTTGTACACATCTCGCATGTTCGTGCTTTTTGGATCTACTCCTTCAAAGGTCTTGGAGTCATTCTCATCAAAATTAGCCACAAAGACCAAAAACTTACGGAAGCGACGTTTCTCGAACATCCCCATGAGATCTGCAAACAAATATACAAGTATGAGATTACAGTCTGACATAGGAGGAGCTGTAGGTATCATACACTAGTCCACAGGTTCCTATGACAGTAGAACAGACAGGACATGACACATAACGCGCAGGTCCTGTCCTGGTGTTTACTTACTGGAGGCCAGGGCCTCGGTCTCGGTTGATGGGACTTTGTAGATTTTGCCTCCTTTGTACACAAAACTTCCTTCGACGACTTTGAAGTCCAGGTAGCGAGTGACCTCAGTGTAGAGCAGCATCTTCACCAGCTGACCTGCGGAGAGACAGGAAAGGGTTACTGCAGACAAGCCATTACATTATCATAGGGAGACAATAAAGGATTAGGCATCATATACAACCCCTGTACTTCAATGCAAACATGTCCTACTGTGATCTGGAGGACAACCCCAAATACAACAAGTCCTGAAGTGCAGTGACCCCACAATAAGTCAGGGACAATGCAGAGAGACCCTACTACCCCGTGTGCCCCCCCCCCCATGTATCCAGGTGGAGTTCTGCACTTTATTATTATCACTGCAGCAGTAACAGCCACTCCACCTGCTTAGTACATGTCACACCAGTTCTGTAGTATTGACATATCAGTGTGAGCAAACACAGGAGACGTGTACAGGGCGAGGAGACAGGTGTCCATTCTATGTGTTTCTACTATATATACACTCACCGGCCACTTTATTAGGTACACCTGTCCAACTGCTCGTTAACACTTAATTTCTAATCAGCCAATCACATGGCGGCAACTCAGTGCATTTAGGCATGTAGACATGGTCAAGACAATCTCCTGCAGTTCTCCCGAGCATCAGTATGGGGAAGAAAGGTGATTTGAGTGCCTTTGAACGTGGCATGGTTGTTGGTGCCAGAAGGGCTGGTCTGAGTATTTCAGAAACTGCTGATCTACTGGGATTTTCACGCACAACCATCTCTAGGGTTTACAGAGAATGGTCCGAAAAAGAAAAAACATCCAGTGAGCGGCAGTTCTGTGGGCGGAAATGCCTTGTTGATGCCAGAGGTCAGAGGAGAATGGGCAGACTGGTTCGAGCTGATAGAAAGGCAACAGTGACTCAAATCGCCACCCGTTACAACCAAGGTAGGCAGAAGAGCATCTCTGAACGCACAGTACGTCCAACTTTGAGGCAGATGGGCTACAGCAGCAGAAGACCACACCGGGTGCCACTCCTTTCAGCTAAGAACAGGAAACTGAGGCTACAATTTGCACAAGCTCATCAAAATTGGACAGTAGAAGATTGGAAAAACGTTGCCTGGTCTGATGAGTCTCGATTTCTGCTGCGACATTCGGATGGTAGGGTCAGAATTTGGCGTCAACAACATGAAAGCATGGATCCATCCTGCCTTGTATCAACGGTTCAGGCTGGTGGTGGTGGTGTCATGGATCCATCCTGCCTTGTATCAGCGGTTCAGGCTGGTGGTGGTGGTGTCATGGTGTGGGGAATATTTTCTTGGCACTCTTTGGGCCCCTTGGTACAACGCCACAGCCTACCTGAGTATTGTTGCTGACCATGTCCATCCCTTTATGAGCACAATGTACCCTGTAACATCTGATGGCTACTTTCAGCAGGATAATGCACCATGTCATAAAGCTGGAATCATCTTAGACTGGTTTCTGGAACATGACAATGAGGTCACTGGACACAAATGGCCTCCACAGTCACCAGATCTCAATCCAATAGAGCATCTTTGGGATGTGGTGGAACGGGAGATTCGCATCATGGATGTGCAGCCGACAAATCTGCGGCAACTGTGTGATGCCATCATGTCAATATGGAGCAAAATCTCTGAGGAGCTTCCAGCACCTTGTTGTATCTATGCCACGAAGAATTGAGGCAGTTCTGAAGGCAAAAGGGGGTCCAACCCGTTACTATCATGGTGTACCTAATAAAGTGGCCGGAGAGTGTATATATATACATGATGACACCCGGTGTGATAACTAGTCCTGACCCGGGACCACTGATCACTGTGCAGTGCGAGGTCTGAGGAGGAGCAGGTAACCCTCACCTCTGCCGATGTGAGATCTCAGGACTTAATGGGGAACCAGTCGCCAGCGATGACTTCTCATCTGGAAAATTGACACTTTTGATGATCACCAGGTATCCAGTACTAGTGGATGATATCAGACTCCGCTGGTCCTTGTTCTTCTTCTCTTGGTCATGTCCCTACTCATTACTCTGCTCCTGTCTACTCCTTGTGTCTACTATCCAGGAGACGACCCTTAGCTCATTACCTTGAGATCAGATCTTATTTATTACACGGCGTCACCCAGAGCGTCACCCAGAGCGTTACCCAGAGCGTCACCCAGAGCGTCACCCAGAGCGTCACCCAGAGCATCACCCAGAGCGTCACCCAGAGCGTTACCCAGAGCATCACCCAGAGCGTTACCCAGAGCATCACCCAGAGCGTTACCCAGAGCGTCACCCAGAGCGTTACCCAGAGCGTCACCCAGAGCGTTACCCAGAGCGTCACCCAGAGTGTTACCCAGAGTGTTACCCAGAGTGTTACCCAGAGCGTCACCCAGAGTGTTACCCAGAGTGTTACCCAGAGTGTTACCCAGAGCGTCACCCAGAGCGTTACCCAGAGCGTCACCCAGAGTGTTACCCAGAGTGTTACCCAGAGTGTCACCCAGAGTGTCACCCAGAGTGTTACCCAGAGTGTTACCCAGAGTGTTACCCAGAGTGTTACCCAGAGCGTCACCCAGAGCGTCACCCAGAGCGTTACCCAGAGCGTCACCCAGAGTGTTACCCGGAGTGTAGCTTTTCTCTTTCCATATTTTTCTTCTGTCTCTTCCTACTCTGTGATTAGAGGCCGGGGAGAGGATGCAGCTTATGTACAGGCAGGAAGCAGCTGCACACAATCCTTACAGGAGTCTTCCCACTACAGACACTTGTATAGAGGGCAAGTGTCTGATCACTGGGACCCCCAGCAACCAGCACATATGTCTGCAGGTGACCTGCCCTGTGCACGGAGAAGGGTTGCACCTATGTGGACCAACCCTCCCTTCTCTTTGGTTAGTCTTCTACACGGGTGATCTCATGTCTTTGTCCCATGTCGCTGTCCTTCGGTGACCTGCCCCTGTTTGGTTACAGGGGTGGAGGTGCTGTGCCCCTTGCACTATAAATCCTGGCCTGAGCATTGGTTCCTGATTCATGGACTGACTGCCATCATGTTCTTCTAACCTTCAAGTAATAAAAATTTGGCCACATTCATAAAAAATATGAATCCTATTTCATAAATAGCAAATGCGCCATTTACATCCGCACTCCTTATAGTAGCAGCTACAGATCAGCATCACACAGGATCAGTGCGTCTGCCATGCGCTGCCCATACAGGGGTCGGGGGAGACATTAGTGACCTCTCAGCTGCTCCGTACAGCGGATACACAGCTGCAATCTAGGGATTTCCTCTTCATGCTCCACAATTCGGCTTCCTGTTTTTTTCGTTGCAGAAATCTCATAATCCTCGGAGTTTCATAACCTTGTTTTAAGACGTAGTACTGTGCAACGCTGCATTGTGGATGAGGATATCCCAGTCCGGTGTTATGTCCTGAGCTGCATAAGACAGCGCCACCGTGGCCTGTGTCTGCCATGGGTACTGCAGCTTATATGTATCCATGTGGATTTGGCTGAGCTGCAATATCATATCCACCCTGTGCAGCTTATCAGTACAATGTCACCTCTGAGAAGGGCAGACCCTATCACACTTACCATTGGCCATAAGAAATTTGGGGATCAGGTCCACGTTCCAGTCACGTCCCCTCCCCATGCTCTCCGCAGGACCATCGGCGATTTCAAACCTTTTGTAGAGCTGCAGAAATAAGACGGATTGTGTTATGGGAGAATCCGCAGAAAGATCATGTATCACCACTATGTACAGCAGAGGCGGCGCCATGAGATGGATAACCCACAGACCCCCAATGACACTATGACCCCGGACTGTACCTCTTCCAGAGGGGTGATAGACGAGCTCTCTCCGCCATAGTACGGGTTCCTGTCCATATGCAAAACTTTCTTTCCATTTACTGACATGATCCCGGACAAAATACATTCCTAGAGAGAGGAAGGATGGAGAAGGTGAGTAATGAGGAGTATACAAGGCTGTATACTGGGGGGAGGGGCTGTATACTGGGGGGGAGGGGCTGTATACTGGGGGGAGGGCTGTATACTGGGGGGAGGGGCTGTATACTGGGGGGAGGGGCTGTATATAGGGGGAGGGGCTGTATACTGGGGGAGCGGCTGTATACTGGGGGAGGGGCTGTATACTGGGGGAGGGGCTGTATATGGGGGGGAGGGGCTGTATACTGGGGGCAGGGGCTGTATACTGGGGGCAGGGGCTGTATACTGGGGGGAGGGGCTGTATATGGGGGGGAGGGGCTGTATACTGGGGCAGGGGCTGTATAATGGGGGCAGGGGCTGTATAATGGGGGCAGGGGCTGTATACTGGGGCAGGGGCTGTATAATGGGGGCAGGGGCTGTATAATGGGGGCAGGGGCTGTATACTGGGGGCAGGGGCTGTATACTGGGGGCAGGGGCTGTATACTGGGGGCAGGGGCTGTATAATGGGGGCAGGGGCTGTATAATGGGGGCAGGGGCTGTATACTGGGGGAGGGGCTGTATACTGGGGGCAGGGGCTGTATACTGGGGGCAGGGGCTGTATACTGGGGGCAGGGGCTGTATACTGGGGGCAGGGGGCTGTATACTGGGGGAGGGGCTGTATACTGGGGGAGGGGCTGTATACTGGGGGGAGGGGCTGTATACTGGGGGAGCGGCTGTATACTGGGGGGAAAGGCTGTATACTGGGGGAGGGGCTGTATACTGGGGGGAGGGGCTGTATACTGGGGGGAGGGGCTGTATACTGGGGGCAGGGGCTGTATAATGGGGGCAGGGGCTGTATAATGGGGGCAGGGGCTGTATACTGGGGGAGGGGCTGTATACTGGGGGAGGGGCTGTATACTGGGGGAGGGGCTGTATACTGGGGGCAGGGGCTGTATACTGGGGGGAGGGGCTGTATACTGGGGGAGCGGCTGTATACTGGGGGGAGGGGCTGTATACTGGGGGAGGGGCTGTATACTGGGGGAGGGGCTGTATACTGGGGGAGGGGCTGTATACTGGGGGCAGGGGCTGTATAATGGGGGCAGGGGCTGTATAATGGGGGCAGGGGCTGTATACTGGGGGAGGGGCTGTATACTGGGGGAGGGGCTGTATACTGGGGGAGGGGCTGTATACTGGGGGAGGGGCTGTATACTGGGGGAGGGGCTGTATACTGGGGGAGGGGCTGTATACTGGGGGGAGGGGCTGTATACTGGGGGAGGGGCTGTATACTGGGGGAGGGGCTGTATACTGGGGGGAGGGGCTGTATACTGGGGGCAGGGGCTGTATACTGGGGGCAGGGGCTGTATAATGGGGGCAGGGGCTGTATAATGGGGGCAGGGGCTGTATAATGGGGGCAGGGGCTGTATACTGGGGGAGGGGCTGTATACTGGGGGAGGGGCTGTATACTGGGGGCAGGGGCTGTATACTGGGGGAGGGGCTGTATACTGGGGGCAGGGGCTGTATACTGGGGGGAGGGGCTGTATACTGGGGGAGGGGCTGTATACTGGGGGAGGGGCTGTATACTGGGGGAGGGGCTGTATACTGGGGGAGGGGCTGTATACTGGGGGCAGGGGCTGTATACTGGGGGCAGGGGCTGTATACTGGGGGGAGGGGCTGTATACTGGGGGGAGGGGCTGTATAATGGGGGCAGGGGCTGTATAATGGGGGCAGGGGCTGTATACTGGGGGAGGGGCTGTATAATGGGGGCAGGGGCTGTATACTGGGGGAGGGGCTGTATACTGGGGGAGGGGCTGTATACTGGGGGAGGGGCTGTATAATGGGGGCAGGGGCTGTATAATGGGGGCAGGGGCTGTATAATGGGGGCAGGGGCTGTATAATGGGGGCAGGGGCTGTATACTGGGGGAGGGGCTGTATACTGGGGGAGGGGCTGTATACTGGGGGAGGGGCTGTATACTGGGGGGAGGGGCTGTATACTGGGGGCAGGGGCTGTATACTGGGGGGAGGGGCTGTATACTGGGGGGAGGGGCTGTATAATGGGGGCAGGGGCTGTATAATGGGGGCAGGGGCTGTATACTGGGGGAGGGGCTGTATAATGGGGGCAGGGGCTGTATACTGGGGGAGGGGCTGTATACTGGGGGAGGGGCTGTATACTGGGGGAGGGGCTGTATAATGGGGGCAGGGGCTGTATAATGGGGGCAGGGGCTGTATAATGGGGGAGGGGCTGTATACTGGGGGCAGGGGCTGTATAATGGGGGCAGGGGCTGTATAATGGGGGCAGGGGCTGTATACTGGGGGAGGGGCTGTATACTGGGGGAGGGGCTGTATACTGGGGGGAGGGGCTGTATACTGGGGGCAGGGGCTGTATACTGGGGGGAGGGGCTGTATACTGGGGGGAGGGGCTGTATACTGGGGGCAGGGGCTGTATAATGGGGGCAGGGTCTGTATACTGGGGGCAGGGTCTGTATACTGGGGAAGGGGCTGTATACTGGGGGCAGGGGCTGTATACTGGGAGCAGGGGCTGTATACTGGGGGCAGGGGCTGTATACTGGGGGCAGGGGGCTGTATACTGGGGGGAGGGGCTGTATACTGGGGGGAGGGGCTGTATACTGGGGGAGCGGCTGTATACTGGGGGGAGGGGCTGTATACTGGGGGGAGGGGCTGTATACTGGGGGAGGGGCTGTATACTGGGGGAGGGGCTGTATACTGGGGGAGGGGCTGTATACTGGGGGAGGGGCTGTATACTGGGGGCAGGGGCTGTATACTGGGGGCAGGGGCTGTATAATGGGGGAGGGGCTGTATAATGGGGGCAGGGGCTGTATAATGGGGGAGGGGCTGTATAATGGGGGCAAGGGCTGTATACTGGGGGAGGGGCTGTATACTGGGGGAGGGGCTGTATACTGGGGGAGGGGCTGTATACTGGGGGAGGGGCTGTATACTGGGGGAGGGGCTGTATACTGGGGGGAGGGGCTGTATACTGGGGGAGGGGCTGTATACTGGGGGAGGGGCTGTATACTGGGGGGAGGGGCTGTATACTGGGGGCAGGGGCTGTATAATGGGGGCAGGGGCTGTATAATGGGGGCAGGGGCTGTATACTGGGGGAGGGGCTGTATACTGGGGGAGGGGCTGTATACTGGGGGCAGGGGCTGTATACTGGGGGAGGGGCTGTATACTGGGGGCAGGGGCTGTATACTGGGGGGAGGGGCTGTATACTGGGGGAGGGGCTGTATACTGGGGGCAGGGGCTGTATACTGGGGGCAGGGGCTGTATAATGGGGGCAGGGGCTGTATACTGGGGGAGGGGCTGTATACTGGGGGAGGGGCTGTATACTGGGGGAGGGGCTGTATACTGGGGGAGGGGCTGTATACTGGGGGCAGGGGCTGTATACTGGGGGCAGGGGCTGTATAATGGGGGCAGGGGCTGTATAATGGGGGCAGGGGCTGTATACTGGGGGAGGGGCTGTATACTGGGGGAGGGGCTGTATACTGGGGGAGGGGCTGTATACTGGGGGAGGGGCTGTATACTGGGGGCAGGGGCTGTATACTGGGGGCAGGGGCTGTATACTGGGGGCAGGGGGCTGTATACTGGGGGCAGGGGGCTGTATACTGGGGGAGGGGCTGTATACTGGGGGGAGGGGCTGTATACTGGGGGAGCGGCTGTATACTGGGGGGAGGGGCTGTATACTGGGGGGAGGGGCTGTATACTGGGGGGAGGGGCTGTATACTGGGGGAGGGGCTGTATACTGGGGGGAGGGGCTGTATACTGGGGGGAGGGGCTGTATACTGGGGGGAGGGGCTGTATATGGGGGGGAGGGGCTGTATACTGGGGCAGGGGCTGTATAATGGGGGAGGGGCTGTATACTGGGGGCAGGGGCTGTATACTGGGGGCAGGGGCTGTATACTGGGGGCAGGGGCTGTATACTGGGGGCAGGGGCTGTATAATGGGGGCAGGGGCTGTATAATGGGGGCAGGGGCTGTATACTGGGGGAGGGGCTGTATACTGGGGGCAGGGGCTGTATACTGGGGGCAGGGGCTGTATACTGGGGGCAGGGGCTGTATACTGGGGGCAGGGGGCTGTATACTGGGGGCAGGGGGCTGTATACTGGGGGCAGGGGGCTGTATACTGGGGGAGGGGCTGTATACTGGGGGGAGGGGCTGTATACTGGGGGAGCGGCTGTATACTGGGGGGAGGGGCTGTATACTGGGGGAGGGGCTGTATACTGGGGGGAGGGGCTGTATACTGGGGGGAGGGGCTGTATACTGGGGGCAGGGGCTGTATAATGGGGGCAGGGGCTGTATAATGGGGGCAGGGGCTGTATACTGGGGGAGGGGCTGTATACTGGGGGAGGGGCTGTATACTGGGGGAGGGGCTGTATACTGGGGGCAGGGGCTGTATACTGGGGGAGGGGCTGTATACTGGGGGCAGGGGCTGTATACTGGGGGCAGGGGCTGTATACTGGGGGCAGGGGCTGTATACTGGGGGAGGGGCTGTATACTGGGGGAGGGGCTGTATACTGGGGGCAGGGGCTGTATACTGGGGGCAGGGGCTGTATACTGGGGGGAGGGGCTGTATACTGGGGGAGGGGCTGTATACTGGGGGAGGGGCTGTATACTGGGGGGAGGGGCTGTATACTGGGGGGAGGGGCTGTATACTGGGGGCAGGGGCTGTATACTGGGGGCAGGGGCTGTATACTGGGGGCAGGGGCTGTATACTGGGGGCAGGGGCTGTATACTGGGGGCAGGGGCTGTATACTGGGGGCAGGGGCTGTATACTGGGGGAGGGGCTGTATACTGGGGGAGGGGCTGTATACTGGGGGAGGGGCTGTATACTGGGGGAGGGGCTGTATACTGGGGGAGGGGCTGTATACTGGGGGAGGGGCTGTATACTGGGGGCAGGGGCTGTATACTGGGGGCAGGGGCTGTATACTGGGGGGAGGGGCTGTATACTGGGGGGAGGGGCTGTATAATGGGGGCAGGGGCTGTATAATGGGGGCAGGGGCTGTATACTGGGGGAGGGGCTGTATAATGGGGGCAGGGGCTGTATACTGGGGGAGGGGCTGTATACTGGGGGAGGGGCTGTATACTGGGGGAGGGGCTGTATAATGGGGGCAGGGGCTGTATAATGGGGGCAGGGGCTGTATACTGGGGGAGGGGCTGTATACTGGGGGAGGGGCTGTATACTGGGGGAGGGGCTGTATACTGGGGGGAGGGGCTGTATACTGGGGGCAGGGGCTGTATACTGGGGGGAGGGGCTGTATACTGGGGGGAGGGGCTGTATACTGGGGGCAGGGGCTGTATACTGGGGGCAGGGGCTGTATAATGGGGGCAGGGGTTGTATACTGGGGGCAGGGTCTGTATACTGGGGAAGGGGCTGTATACTGGGGGCAGGGGCTGTATACTGGGAGCAGGGGCTGTATACTGGGGGCAGGGGCTGTATACTGGGGGCAGGGGGCTGTATACTGGGGGGAGGGGCTGTATACTGGGGGGAGGGGCTGTATACTGGGGGAGCGGCTGTATACTGGGGGGAGGGGCTGTATACTGGGGGAGGGGCTGTATACTGGGGGAGGGGCTGTATACTGGGGGAGGGGCTGTATACTGGGGGCAGGGGCTGTATACTGGGGGCAGGGGCTGTATAATGGGGGCAGGGGCTGTATACTGGGGGAGGGGCTGTATACTGGGGGAGGGGCTGTATACTGGGGGAGGGGCTGTATACTGGGGGAGGGGCTGTATACTGGGGGAGGGGCTGTATACTGGGGGAGGGGCTGTATACTGGGGGGAGGGGCTGTATACTGGGGGAGGGGCTGTATACTGGGGGGAGGGGCTGTATACTGGGGGCAGGGGCTGTATACTGGGGGCAGGGGCTGTATACTGGGGGCAGGGGCTGTATAATGGGGGCAGGGGCTGTATAATGGGGGCAGGGGCTGTATAATGGGGGCAGGGGCTGTATACTGGGGGAGGGGCTGTATACTGGGGGAGGGGCTGTATACTGGGGGCAGGGGCTGTATACTGGGGGAGGGGCTGTATACTGGGGGCAGGGGCTGTATACTGGGGGGAGGGGCTGTATACTGGGGGCAGGGGCTGTATACTGGGGGAGGGGCTGTATACTGGGGGCAGGGGCTGTATACTGGGGGCAGGGGCTGTATAATGGGGGCAGGGGCTGTATAATGGGGGCAGGGGCTGTATACTGGGGGAGGGGCTGTATACTGGGGGAGGGGCTGTATACTGGGGGAGGGGCTGTATACTGGGGGAGGGGCTGTATACTGGGGGAGGGGCTGTATACTGGGGGCAGGGGCTGTATACTGGGGGCAGGGGCTGTATACTGGGGGCAGGGGCTGTATAATGGGGGCAGGGGCTGTATACTGGGGGAGGGGCTGTATACTGGGGGAGGGGCTGTATACTGGGGGAGGGGCTGTATACTGGGGGCAGGGGCTGTATACTGGGGGCAGGGGCTGTATACTGGGGGCAGGGGCTGTATAATGGGGGCAGGGGCTGTATACTGGGGGCAGGGGCTGTATACTGGGGGAGGGGCTGTATATTGGGGGAGGGGCTGTATACTGGGGGAGGGGCTGTATACTGGGGGAGGGGCTGTATACTGGGGGCAGGGGCTGTATACTGGGGGCAGGGGCTGTATACTGG
The DNA here is from genome assembly GCF_040894005.1 of Engystomops pustulosus. Classification (NCBI taxonomy): domain Eukaryota; kingdom Metazoa; phylum Chordata; class Amphibia; order Anura; family Leptodactylidae; genus Engystomops; species Engystomops pustulosus. Next base: position 102,105,368 of record NC_092419.1, read on the forward strand.
GGGGAGGGGCTGTATACTGGGGGGAGGGGCTGTATACTGGGGGGAGGGGCTGTATACTGGGGGCAGGGGCTGTATAATGGGGGCAGGGGCTGTATACTGGGGGCAGGGTCTGTATACTGGGGAAGGGGCTGTATACTGGGGGCAGGGGCTGTATACTGGGGGCAGGGGCTGTATACTGGGAGCAGGGGCTGTATACTGGGGGCAGGGGCTGTATACTGGGGGCAGGGGGCTGTATACTGGGGGCAGGGGGCTGTATACTGGGGGAGGGGCTGTATACTGGGGGGAGGGGCTGTATACTGGGGGAGCGGCTGTATACTGGGGGGAGGGGCTGTATACTGGGGGAGGGGCTGTATACTGGGGGAGGGGCTGTATACTGGGGGGAGGGGCTGTATACTGGGGGCAGGGGCTGTATAATGGGGGCAGGGGCTGTATAATGGGGGCAGGGGCTGTATAATGGGGGCAGGGGCTGTATAATGGGGGCAGGGGCTGTATACTGGGGGCAGGGGCTGTATACTGGGGGGAGGGGCTGTATACTGTGGGAGGGGCTGTATACTGGGGGAGGGGCTGTATACTGGGGGCAGGGGCTGTATAATGGGGGCAGGGGCTGTATAATGGGGGCAGGGGCTGTATACTGGGGGAGGGGCTGTATACTGGGGGAGGGGCTGTATACTGGGGGGGAGAGGCTGTATACTGGGGGGAGGGGCTGTATACTGGGGGAGCGGCTGTATACTGGGGGGAGGGGCTGTATACTGGGGGCAGGGGCTGTATACTGGGGGCAGGGGCTGTATACTGGGGGAGGGGCTGTATACTGGGGGAGGGGCTGTATACTGGGGGCAGGGGCTGTATACTGGGGGCAGGGGCTGTATACTGGGGGCAGGGGGCTGTATACTGGGGGCAGGGGGCTGTATACTGGGGGAGGGGCTGTATACTGGGGGGAGGGGCTGTATACTGGGGGGAGGGGCTGTATACTGGGGGAGCGGCTGTATACTGGGGGGAGGGGCTGTATACTGGGGGAGGGGCTGTATACTGGGGGGAGGGGCTGTATACTGGGGGGAGGGGCTGTATACTGGGGGCAGGGGCTGTATAATGGGGGCAGGGGCTGTATAATGGGGGCAGGGGCTGTATACTGGGGGAGGGGCTGTATACTGGGGGAGGGGCTGTATACTGGGGGCAGGGGCTGTATACTGGGGGAGGGGCTGTATACTGGGGGGAGGGGCTGTATACTGGGGGAGGGGCTGTATACTGGGGGCAGGGGCTGTATACTGGGGGCAGGGGCTGTATACTGGGGGCAGGGGCTGTATAATGGGGGCAGGGGCTGTATAATGGGGGCAGGGGCTGTATACTGGGGGAGGGGCTGTATACTGGGGGAGGGGCTGTATACTGGGGGAGGGGCTGTATACTGGGGGCAGGGGCTGTATACTGGGGGCAGGGGCTGTATACTGGGGGCAGGGGCTGTATACTGGGGGAGGGGCTGTATACTGGGGGCAGGGGCTGTATACTGGGGGCAGGGGCTGTATACTGGGGGCAGGGGCTGTATACTGGGGGCAGGGGCTGTATACTGGGGGAGGGGCTGTATACTGGGGGAGGGGCTGTATACTGGGGGAGGGGCTGTATACTGGGGGAGGGGCTGTATACTGGGGGCAGGGGCTGTATACTGGGGGCAGGGGCTGTATACTGGGGGCAGGGGCTGTATACTGGGGGAGGGGCTGTATACTGGGGGAGGGGCTGTATACTGGAGGCAAGGATTGTATACAAGGGCTGTAACCGCAGTATTAGAAGCTGAAGAGATTAGGTTACACCAAAAATATAGAAAAAATAAATTATCCCTGCACCGCGCAGTGTGAGGGGCTCCAGGCGTCTCCCATGACTGGGGTCACATGATGAGACGTCACAGGCATTGTCCAGGAATACGGGTGACTGATCTCTGATCTCGTAATATCAACCGACAGATTAATTATCATTTATGTGAGCGGATTCCACAACTCCATTATTATAACTCAGCATCAAATAACTTTGTGACTCCCCAAAATGATCCCTATGTTACTGTGTGATCCCTATAGTGATCCTCATGTTACTGTGTGATCCCTATAGTGATCCTCATGATACTGTGTGATCCCTACAGTGATCCTCATGATACTGTGTGATCCCTATAGTGATCCTCATGTTACTGTGTGATCCCTATAGTGATCCTCATGTTACTGTGTGATCCCTATAGTGATCCTCATGTTACTGTGTGATCCCTATAGTGATCCCCATGTTACTGTGTGATCCCAATAGTGATCCCCATGTTACTGTGTGATCCCTATAGTGATCCTCATGTTACTGTGTGATCCCTATAGTGATCCTCATGTTACTGTGTGATCCCTATAGTGATCCCCATGTTACTGTGTGATCCCTATAGTGATCCCCATGTTACTGTGTGATCCCTATAGTGATCCCCATGTTACTGTGTGATCCCTATAGTGATCCTCATGTTACTGTGTGATCCCTATAGTGATCCTCATATTACTGTGTGATCCCTACAGTGATCCTCATGTTACTGTGTGATTCCCTATAGTGATCCCCATGTTACTGTGTGATTCCCTATAGTGATCCCCATGTTACTGTGTGATTCCCTATAGTGATCCTCATGTTACTGTGTGATCCCTATAGTGATCCTCATGTTACTGTGTGATCCCTATAGTGATCCTCATGTTACTGTGTGATCCCTATAGTGATCCCCATGTTACTGTGTGATCCCTATAGTGATCCTCATGTTACTGTGCGATCCCGATAGTGATCCTCATGTTACTGTGTGATCCCTATAGTGATCCTCATATTACTGTGTGATCCCTATAGTGATCCTCATGTTACTGTGTGATCCCTATAGTGATCCCCATGTTACTGTGTGATCCCTATAGTGATCCTCATGTTACTGTGTGATCCCTATAGTGATCCCCATGTTACTGTGTGATCCCTATAGTGATCCCCATGTTACTGTGTGATCCGTATAGTGATCCCCATGTTACTGTGTGATCCCTATAGTGATCCCCATGTTATTGTGTGATCCGTATAGTGATCCCCATGTTACTGTGTGATCCCTATAGTGATCCCTATGTTACTGTGTGATCCCTATAGTGATCCTCATGTTACTGTGTGATCCCTATAGTGATCCCCATGTTACTGTGTGATCCCTATAGTGATCCCTATGTTACTGTGTGATCCCTATAGTGATCCCCATGTTACTGTGTGATCCCTATAGTGATCCTCATGTTACTGTGTAGCTGTGCTTCTATAGTTGTCCCCCTGTCAGTACATGACCCCAGCGGTCGATGACTATCGCTAGCAGTGCGGTTGCTGCGTTACAGTGTGTCAGGCAGATTTGCATGAATTGCTGTGTACAGCTGGAATTCCAGGATGTGTAATCCTCCCCGACAGAGAAACCTGAGCCCCGGGTGTGAGAGCGGTGAGGGCCCTCTGTGCCCCATATCTCTACTGTAATCTAACCATGTGGCAGCCGACAACCAGACTGGCACCTCATCCCCTCCCACTTAATGTGCCATGGCACCCCGATCCATCCCCCTCTATGTACCATACCACCCTGACCCCCCCTCTATGTACCATACCACCCTGATCCCCCTCTATGTACCATACCATCCTGATCCCCCTCTATGTACCATACCATCCTGATCCCCCTCTATGTACCATACCATCCTGATCCCCCTCTATGTACCATACCACCCTGATCCCCCTCTATGTACCATACCATCCTGATCCTCCTCTATGTACCATACCATCCTGATCCCCCTCTATGTACCATACCACCCTGATCCTCCTCTATGTACCATACCACCCTGATCCCCCTCTATGTACCATACCATCCTGATCCCCCTCTATGTACCATACCACCCTGATCCCTCCTCTATGTACCATACCACCCTGATCCCCCTCTATGTACCATACCATCCTGATCCCTCCTCTATGTACCATACCATCCTGATCCCCCCTCTATGTACCATACCATCCTGATCCTCCTCTATGTACCATACCACCCTGATCCTCCTCTATGTACCATACCACCCTGATCCTCCTCTATGTACCATACCACCCTGATCCCTCCTCTATGTACCATACCATCCTGATCCCCCTCTATGTACCATACCATCCTGATCCCCCTCTATGTACCATACCATCCTGATCCTCCTCTATGTACCATACCATCCTGATCCTCCTCTATGTACCATACCATCCTGATCCCCCTCTATGTACCATACCACCCTGATCCTCCTCTATGTACCATACCATCCTGATCCCCCTCTATGTACCATACCATCCTGATCCTCCTCTATGTACCATACCACCCTGATCCTCCTCTATGTACCATACCATCCTGATCCCCCTCTATGTACCATACCACCCTGATCCTCCTCTATGTACCATACCATCCTGATCCCCCTCTATGTACCATACCATCCTGATCCTCCTCTATGTACCATACCACCCTGATCCTCCTCTATGTACCATACCATCCTGATCCCCCTCTATGTACCATACCATCCTGATCCTCCTCTATGTACCATACCACCCTGATCCCCCTCTATGTACCATACCACCCTGATCCCTCCTCTATGTACCATACCATCCTGATCCCCCTCTATGTACCATACCATCCTGATCCTCCTCTATGTACCATACCATCCTGATCCTCCTCTATGTACCATACCATCCTGATCCTCCTCTATGTACCATACCATCCTGATCCCTCCTCTATGTACCATACCATCCTGATCCCTCTCTATGTACCATACCATCCTGATCCTCCTCTATGTACCATACCATCCTGATCCTCCTCTATGTACCATACCATCCTGATCCCTCCTCTATGTACCATACCATCCTGATCCCCCCTCTATGTACCATACCATCCTGATCCTCCTCTATGTACCATACCACCCTGATCCTCCTCTATGTACCATACCACCCTGATCCTCCTCTATGTACCATACCACCCTGATCCCTCCTCTATGTACCATACCATCCTGATCCCCCTCTATGTACCATACCATCCTGATCCCCCTCTATGTACCATACCATCCTGATCCTCCTCTATGTACCATACCATCCTGATCCTCCTCTATGTACCATACCATCCTGATCCCCCTCTATGTACCATACCACCCTGATCCTCCTCTATGTACCATACCATCCTGATCCCCCTCTATGTACCATACCATCCTGATCCTCCTCTATGTACCATACCACCCTGATCCTCCTCTATGTACCATACCATCCTGATCCCCCTCTATGTACCATACCACCCTGATCCTCCTCTATGTACCATACCATCCTGATCCCCCTCTATGTACCATACCATCCTGATCCTCCTCTATGTACCATACCACCCTGATCCTCCTCTATGTACCATACCATCCTGATCCCCCTCTATGTACCATACCATCCTGATCCTCCTCTATGTACCATACCACCCTGATCCCCCTCTATGTACCATACCACCCTGATCCCTCCTCTATGTACCATACCATCCTGATCCCCCTCTATGTACCATACCATCCTGATCCTCCTCTATGTACCATACCATCCTGATCCTCCTCTATGTACCATACCATCCTGATCCTCCTCTATGTACCATACCATCCTGATCCCTCCTCTATGTACCATACCATCCTGATCCCTCTCTATGTACCATACCATCCTGATCCTCCTCTATGTACCATACCATCCTGATCCTCCTCTATGTACCATACCATCCTGATCCCTCCTCTATGTACCATACCATCCTGATCCCCCCTCTATGTACCATACCATCCTGATCCTCCTCTATGTACCATACCATCCTGATCCTCCTCTATGTACCATACCATCCTGATCCCTCCTCTATGTACCATACCATCCTGATCCCCCTCTATGTACCATACCATCCTGATCCCCCTCTATGTACCATACCATCCTGATCCTCCTCTATGTACCATACCATCCTGATCCCCCCTCTATGTACCATACCATCCTGATCCCCCTCTATGTACCATACCATCCTGATCCCCCCTCTATGTACCATACCATCCTGATCCCCCTCTATGTACCATACCATCCTGATCCCCCTCTATGTACCATACCATCCTGATCCTCCTCTATGTACCATACCATCCTGATCCCCCTCTATGTACCATACCATCCTGATCCCTCCTCTATGTACCATACCATCCTGATCCCCCCTCTATGTACCATACCACCCTGATCCCCCTCTATGTACCATACCACCCTGATCCCCCTCTATGTACCATACCATCCTGATCCTCCTCTATGTACCATACCACCCTGATCCCCCTCTATGTACCATACCATCCTGATCCCCCCTCTATGTACCATACCATCCTGATCCCTCCTCTATGTACCATACCATCCTGATCCTCCTCTATGTACCATACCACCCTGATCCCCCTCTATGTACCATACCACCCTGATCCTCCTCTATGTACCATACCATCCTGATCCCCCTCTATGTACCATACCATCCTGATCCCCCTCTATGTACCATACCACCCTGATCCTCCTCTATGTACCATACCATCCTGATCCTCCTCTATGTACCATACCATCCTGATCCTCCTCTATGTACCATACCACCCTGATCCTCCTCTATGTACCATACCATCCTGATCCTCCTCTATGTACCATACCACCCTGATCCCCCTCTATGTACCATACCATCCTGATCCTCCTCTATGTACCATACCACCCTGATCCCCCTCTATGTACCATACCATCCTGATCCTCCTCTATGTACCATACCATCCTGATCCCCCTCTATGTACCATACCATCCTGATCCCCCCTCTATGTACCATACCACCCTGATCCTCCTCTATGTACCATACCACCCTGATCCTCCTCTATGTACCATACCATCCTGATCCTCCTCTATGTACCATACCATCCTGATCCCCCCTCTATGTACCATACCACCCTGATCCCCCTCTATGTACCATACCACCCTGATCCTCCTCTATGTACCATACCATCCTGATCCTCCTCTATGTACCATACCATCCTGATCCTCCTCTATGTACCATACCACCCTGATCCTCCTCTATGTACCATACCATCCTGATCCCCCTCTATGTACCATACCATCCTGATCCCTCCTCTATGTACCATACCACCCTGATCCTCCTCTATGTACCATACCATCCTGATCCTCCTCTATGTACCATACCATCCTGATCCTCCTCTATGTACCATACCACCCTGATCCCCCTCTATGTACCATACCACCCTGATCCCTCCTCTATGTACCATACCATCCTGATCCCCCCTCTATGTACCATACCATCCTGATCCCTCCTCTATGTACCATACCACCCTGATCCTCCTCTATGTACCATACCATCCTGATCCTCCTCTATGTACCATACCACCCTGATCCCCCTCTATGTACCATACCATCCTGATCCTCCTCTATGTACCATACCATCCTGATCCTCCTCTATGTACCATACCATCCTGATCCTCCTCTATGTACCATACCATCCTGATCCCTCCTCTATGTACCATACCATCCTGATCCCCCTCTATGTACCATACCATCCTGATCCTCCTCTATGTACCATACCATCCTGATCCTCCTCTATGTACCATACCACCCTGATCCCTCCTCTATGTACCATACCACCCTGATCCTCCTCTATGTACCATACCATCCTGATCCTCCTCTATGTACCATACCATCCTGATCCTCCTCTATGTACCATACCACCCTGATCCTCCTCTATGTACCATACCACCCTGATCCCTCCTCTATGTACCATACCACCCTGATCCTCCTCTATGTACCATACCACCCTGATCCCTCCTCTATGTACCATACCATCCTGATCCCCCTCTATGTACCATACCATCCTGATCCTCCTCTATGTACCATACCACCCTGATCCCTCCTCTATGTACCATACCATCCTGATCCCCCTCTATGTACCATACCACCCTGATCCCCCTCTATGTACCATACCATCCTGATCCTCCTCTATGTACCATACCATCCTGATCCTCCTCTATGTACCATACCATCCTGATCCTCCTCTATGTACCATACCATCCTGATCCTCCTCTATGTACCATACCATCCTGATCCTCCTCTATGTACCATACCATCCTGATCCCCCTCTATGTACCATACCACCCTGATCCTCCTCTATGTACCATACCATCCTGATCCCCCTCTATGTACCATACCATCCTGATCCCCCTCTATGTACCATACCATCCTGATCCCCCCTCTATGTACCATACCATCCTGATCCCTCCTCTATGTACCATACCATCCTGATCCCCCCTCTATGTACCATACCATCCTGATCCCCCTCTATGTACCATACCATCCTGATCCCCCCTCTATGTACCATACCATCCTGATCCCCCTCTATGTACCATACCATCCTGATCCTCCTCTATGTACCATACCACCCTGATCCCCCTCTATGTACCATACCATCCTGATCCCTCCTCTATGTACCATACCATCCTGATCCCTCCTCTATGTACCATACCATCCTGATCCTCCTCTATGTACCATACCATCCTGATCCTCCTCTATGTACCATACCATCCTGATCCTCCTCTATGTACCATACCATCCTGATCCTCCTCTATGTACCATACCATCCTGATCCCCCTCTATGTACCATACCATCCTGATCCCTCCTCTATGTACCATACCACCCTGATCCTCCTCTATGTACCATACCACCCTGATCCTCCTCTATGTACCATACCACCCTGATCCTCCTCTATGTACCATACCATCCTGATCCTCCTCTATGTACCATACCATCCTGATCCCCCCTCTATGTACCATACCATCCTGATCCTCCTCTATGTACCATACCACCCTGATCCTCCTCTATGTACCATACCATCCTGATCCTCCTCTATGTACCATACCATCCTGATCCCCCCTCTATGTACCATACCATCCTGATCCTCCTCTATGTACCATACCATCCTGATCCTCCTCTATGTACCATACCATCCTGATCCTCCTCTATGTACCATACCACCCTGATCCTCCTCTATGTACCATACCACCCTGATCCTCCTCTATGTACCATACCATCCTGATCCCCCCTCTATGTACCATACCATCCTGATCCTCCTCTATGTACCATACCACCCTGATCCTCCTCTATGTACCATACCATCCTGATCCTCCTCTATGTACCATACCATCCTGATCCCCCCTCTATGTACCATACCATCCTGATCCTCCTCTATGTACCATACCACCCTGATCCTCCTCTATGTACCATACCATCCTGATCCTCCTCTATGTACCATACCATCCTGATCCTCCTCTATGTACCATACCACCCTGATCCTCCTCTATGTACCATACCATCCTGATCCTCCTCTATGTACCATACCATCCTGATCCCCCTCTATGTACCATACCATCCTGATCCTCCTCTATGTACCATACCATCCTGATCCTCCTCTATGTACCATACCATCCTGATCCTCCTCTATGTACCATACCACCCTGATCCCTCCTCTATGTACCATACCATCCTGATCCCCCCTCTATGTACCATACCACCCTGATCCCCCTCTATGTACCATACCACCCTGATCCTCCTCTATGTACCATACCATCCTGATCCCTCCTCTATGTACCATACCATCCTGATCCCCCTCTATGTACCATACCACCCTGATCCCCCTCTATGTACCATACCATCCTGATCCTCCTCTATGTACCATACCATCCTGATCCTCCTCTATGTACCATACCATCCTGATCCTCCTCTATGTACCATACCATCCTGATCCTCCTCTATGTACCATACCACCCTGATCCCCCTCTATGTACCATACCATCCTGATCCCCCTCTATGTACCATACCACCCTGATCCCCCCTCTATGTACCATACCATCCTGATCCTCCTCTATGTACCATACCATCCTGATCCCCCTCTATGTACCATACCATCCTGATCCCCCCTCTATGTACCATACCACCCTGATCCTCCTCTATGTACCATACCATCCTGATCCCTCCTCTATGTACCATACCATCCTGATCCTCCTCTATGTACCATACCATCCTGATCCTCCTCTATGTACCATACCATCCTGATCCCCCCTCTATGTACCATACCATCCTGATCCCCCTCTATGTACCATACCATCCTGATCCTCCTCTATGTACCATACCATCCTGATCCTCCTCTATGTACCATACCACCCTGATCCCCCTCTATGTACCATACCATCCTGATCCCCCTCTATGTACCATACCATCCTGATCCTCCTCTATGTACCATACCATCCTGATCCCCCCTCTATGTACCATACCATCCTGATCCCTCCTCTATGTACCATACCATCCTGATCCTCCTCTATGTACCATACCATCCTGATCCCCCTCTATGTACCATACCATCCTGATCCTCCTCTATGTACCATACCATCCTGATCCTCCTCTATGTACCATACCATCCTGATCCCTCTCTATGTACCATACCACCCTGATCCCCCTCTATGTACCATACCATCCTGATCCCCCTCTATGTACCATACCATCCTGATCCCCCTCTATGTACCATACCATCCTGATCCCCCTCTATGTACCATACCATCCTGATCCTCCTCTATGTACCATACCATCCTGATCCTCCTCTATGTACCATACCATCCTGATCCCCCTCTATGTACCATACCATCCTGATCCCTCCTCTATGTACCATACCACCCTGATCCTCCTCTATGTACCATACCATCCTGATCCCTCCTCTATGTACCATACCATCCTGATCCTCCTCTATGTACCATACCATCCTGATCCCCCCTCTATGTACCATACCATCCTGATCCCCCTCTATGTACCATACCATCCTGATCCCCCTCTATGTACCATACCATCCTGATCCCCCTCTATGTACCATACCATCCTGATCCCCCTCTATGTACCATACCACCCTGACCCCCCCTCTATGTACCATACCACCCTGATCCTCCTCTATGTACCATACCATCCTGATCCCCCTCTATGTACCATACCATCCTGATCCCCCTCTATGTACCATACCATCCTGATCCCCCCTCTATGTACCATACCATCCTGATCCCCCTCTATGTACCATACCATCCTGATCCCCCTCTATGTACCATACCACCCTGATCCCCCTCTATGTACCATACCACCCTGATCCTCCTCTATGTACCATACCATCCTGATCCCCCTCTATGTACCATACCATCCTGATCCCCCTCTATGTACCATACCATCCTGACCCCCCCTCTATGTACCATACCACCCTGATCCCCCTCTATGTACCATACCATCCTGATCCCCCTCTATGTACCATACCATCCTGACCCCCCCTCTATGTACCATACCATCCTGATCCCCCTCTATGTACCATACCACCCTGATCCCCCTCTATGTACCATACCATCCTGATCCCCCTCTATGTACCATACCAGCCTGATCCTCCTCTATGTACCATACCATCCTGATCCTCCTCTATGTACCATACCATCCTGATCCCTCCTCTATGTACCATACCATCCTGATCCTCCTCTATGTACCATACCATCCTGACCCCCCCTCTATGTACCATACCATCCTGATCCCCCTCTATGTACCATACCACCCTGATCCCCCTCTATGTACCATACCATCCTGATCCCCCTCTATGTACCATACCACCCTGATCCCCCTCTATGTACCATACCATCCTGATCCTCCTCTATGTACCATACCATCCTGATCCCTCCTCTATGTACCATACCATCCTGATCCCTCCTCTATGTACCATACCATCCTGATCCCCCTCTATGTACCATACCACCCTGATCCCCCTCTATGTACCATACCATCCTGATCCTCCTCTATGTACCATACCATCCTGATCCCTCCTCTATGTACCATACCACCCTGATCCCTCCTCTATGTACCATACCATCCTGATCCCCCTCTATGTACCATACCACCCTGATCCCCCTCTATGTACCATACCATCCTGATCCTCCTCTATGTACCATACCATCCTGATCCCCCTCTATGTACCATACCATCCTGATCCCCCTCTATGTACCATACCATCCTGATCCCCCTCTATGTACCATACCACCCTGATCCCTCCTCTATGTACCATACCACCCTGATCCTCCTCTATGTACCATACCATCCTGATCCTCCTCTATGTACCATACCATCCTGATCCTCCTCTATGTACCATACCACCCTGATCCCCCTCTATGTACCATACCATCCTGATCCCTCCTCTATGTACCATACCATCCTGATCCCTCCTCTATGTACCATACCACCCTGATCCTCCTCTATGTACCATACCATCCTGATCCTCCGCTATGTACCATACCATCCTGATCCTCCTCTATGTACCATACCACCCTGATCCCCCTCTATGTACCATACCATCCTGATCCTCCTCTATGTACCATACCACCCTGATCCCCCTCTATGTACCATACCACCCTGATCCTCCTCTATGTACCATACCATCCTGATCCCCCCTCTATGTACCATACCATCCTGATCCCTCCTCTATGTACCATACCATCCTGATCCTCCTCTATGTACCATACCATCCTGATCCTCCTCTATGTACCATACCACCCTGATCCCCCTCTATGTACCATACCATCCTGATCCTCCTCTATGTACCATACCATCCTGATCCTCCTCTATGTACCATACCATCCTGATCCTCCTCTATGTACCATACCATCCTGATCCTCCTCTATGTACCATACCATCCTGATCCTCCTCTATGTACCATACCACCCTGATCCTCCTCTATGTACCATACCACCCTGATCCTCCTCTATGTACCATACCATCCTGATCCTCCTCTATGTACCATACCATCCTGATCCCTCCTCTATGTACCATACCATCCTGATCCCCCTCTATGTACCATACCATCCTGATCCCCCTCTATGTACCATACCATCCTGATCCCTCCTCTATGTACCATACCATCCTGATCCTCCTCTATGTACCATACCATCCTGATCCTCCTCTATGTACCATACCATCCTGATCCTCCTCTATGTACCATACCACCCTGATCCTCCTCTATGTACCATACCACCCTGACCCCCCCTCTATGTACCATACCATCCTGATCCTCCTCTATGTACCATACCATCCTGATCCCCCTCTATGTACCATACCATCCTGATCCCCCTCTATGTACCATACCATCCTGATCCTCCTCTATGTACCATACCACCCTGATCCCTCCTCTATGTACCATACCATCCTGATCCCCCCTCTATGTACCATACCATCCTGATCCTCCTCTATGTACCATACCATCCTGATCCTCCTCTATGTACCATACCACCCTGATCCCTCCTCTATGTACCATACCATCCTGATCCCCCCTCTATGTACCATACCATCCTGATCCTCCTCTATGTACCATACCATCCTGATCCTCCTCTATGTACCATACCATCCTGATCCTCCTCTATGTACCATACCATCCTGATCCCCCTCTATGTACCATACCATCCTGATCCCCCCTCTATGTACCATACCATCCTGATCCTCCTCTATGTACCATACCATCCTGATCCCCCTCTATGTACCATACCATCCTGATCCCCCTCTATGTACCATACCATCCTGATCCTCCTCTATGTACCATACCACCCTGATCCCTCCTCTATGTACCATACCATCCTGATCCCCCCTCTATGTACCATACCATCCTGATCCTCCTCTATGTACCATACCATCCTGATCCTCCTCTATGTACCATACCATCCTGATCCTCCTCTATGTACCATACCATCCTGATCCCCCTCTATGTACCATACCATCCTGATCCCCCCTCTATGTACCATACCATCCTGATCCCCCTCTATGTACCATACCACCCTGATCCTCCTCTATGTACCATACCATCCTGATCCTCCTCTATGTACCATACCATCCTGATCCCCCTCTATGTACCATACCATCCTGATCCCCCTCTATGTACCATACCATCCTGATCCTCCTCTATGTACCATACCATCCTGATCCCCCTCTATGTACCATACCATCCTGATCCCCCTGTATGTACCATACCATCCTGATCCCTCCTCTATGTACCATACCATCCTGATCCCTCTCTATGTACCATACCATCCTGATCCCTCCTCTATGTACCATACCATCCTGATCCTCCTCTATGTACCATACCACCCTGATCCCTCCTCTATGTACCATACCACCCTGATCCCCCTCTATGTACCATACCACCCTGATCCTCCTCTATGTACCATACCATCCTGATCCCTCCTCTATGTACCATACCATCCTGATCCCCCTCTATGTACCATACCACCCTGATCCTCCTCTATGTACCATACCATCCTGATCCTCCTCTATGTACCATACCATCCTGATCCCCCTCTATGTACCATACCATCCTGATCCTCCTCTATGTACCATACCATCCTGATCCCCCTCTATGTACCATACCATCCTGATCCCCCTCTATGTACCATACCATCCTGATCCCCCTCTATGTACCATACCATCCTGATCCCCCTCTATGTACCATACCACCCTGATCCTCCTCTATGTACCATACCATCCTGATCCCCCTCTATGTACCATACCATCCTGATCCCTCCTCTATGTACCATACCATCCTGATCCTCCTCTATGTACCATACCATCCTGATCCTCCTCTATGTACCATACCATCCTGATCCTCCTCTATGTACCATACCATCCTGATCCTCCTCTATGTACCATACCACCCTGATCCTCCTCTATGTACCATACCATCCTGATCCCCCCTGCCTCCTCTCTCCTATGATTGCTGGGTGTCACATGGTGGGTGCTGCTTAGGTTACAATTAACCTGTTCAGCACCAAGGAGAGGGCACAATGGCCGCCGCCGCCTCAGGCCCCGGGGATCCGCGCATCCTGGATGTCAGACATGACGGAGGATCCCGGTGGCACTGGCGGCAGCCCGTCCTGTGTGATCCATGAGCACTGGATCTAGGATATAGGTATGCTGTGCGGGCACTGCCCGGGGGTGCGCTGTATGATATATCCCTATGGCACTGTGCCCCGGGCATACTCACTGTCAGGCCGGTGCCCAGGACGATGACATCGTACTCCTCATCCATGGTGCAGGTGCCCGGAGCCGCCAACACACAACTCAGCAGCCGCAGCCTCAGATGTAATGGACCAAAGATGGCTGCGGCAGCACCGCCCTATCCGCCTCCGCGACGACAAGTAGTCCCTGCCTGCAGCCTCCGGAGCCGGCGAAAGTATCGGGCGTGGCGGGAAGAGGCTGAGCCGGCTGGGGGTGGGAGGAGAACGGGGATAACCCGGGGGAGCTGGGGGTCCTGTCAGTGTGTTATAGAGGAGCGAGGTCTGTCATGTGAGGATGGACTGGGTGGATGACCTTGGTGCTGCGGCTCCAGATGCGGATCAGTGCGCGCTGCATCTTCTGTGGTGATGCTGTCATGTCAGGGCCCCGGCCATGGGCTGAGGGTTATATAACATGGAGCCCGGGCCCAGGAGCCCTGACACAGCCTCACACAGGACACACACCAGTAATATACAGACACCTCTGCGGAGGAGACACACATGGGGAACAGTCCATCCAGTCTGACGTCTGACCTGTCATCTACACATGTATAAAATAAGCCACAAAGCAACTTCTACATCTGTCTCCAGCCTGACTGGTGGTCCACAAGCGGGGGAAAAGTGTACGATTTTATCTAATAAAATATGCCTGACATCCCCACTATATGTACCATGCCACCCAATCCTCCCCACTATATGTACCATGTCACCCAATCCTCCCCACTCTATGTACCATGTCACCCAATCCTCCCCACTCTATGTACCATGTCACCCAATCCTCCCCACTCTATGTACCATGTCACCCAATCCTCCCCACTCTATGTAACATGTCACCCAATCCTCCCCACTATATGTACCATGTCACCCAATCCTCCCCACTCTATGTACCATGTCACCCAATCCTCCCCACTCTATGTACCATAACACCCAATCCTCCCCACTATATGTACCATGCCACCCAATCCTCCCCACTATATGTACCATGTCACCCAATCCTCCCCACTATATGTACCATAACACCCAATCCTCCCCACTATATGTACCATGTCACCCAATCCTCCCCACTCTATGTACCATGCCACCCAATCCTCCCCACTCTATGTACCATGCCACCCAATCCTCCCCACTCTATGTACCATGCCACCCAATCCTCCCCACTCTATGTACCATGCCACCCAATCCTCCCCACTCTATGTACCATGCCACCCAATCCTCCCCACTCTATGTACCATGCCATCCAATCCTCCCCACTCTATGTACCATGTCACCCAATCCTCCCCACTCTATGTACCATGCCACCCAATCCTCCCCACTCTATGTACCATGTCACCCAATCCTCCCCACTATATGTACCATGTCACCCAATCCTCCCCACTCTATGTACCATAACACCCAATCCTCCCCACTATATGTACCATGTCACCCAATCCTCCCCACTCTATGTACCATGCCACCCAATCCTCCCCACTCTATGTACCATGCCACCCAATCCTCCCCACTCTATGTACCATGCCACCCAATCCTCCCCACTCTATGTACCATGTCACCCAATCCTCCCCACTCTATGTACCATGCCACCCAATCCTCCCCACTCTATGTACCATGTCACCCAATCCTCCCCACTCTATGTACCATGCCACCCAATCCTCCCCACTCTATGTACCATGCCACCCAATCCTCCCCACTCTATGTACCATGACACCCAATCCTCCCCACTCTATGTACCATGCCACCCAATCCTCCCCACTCTATGTACCATGCCACCCAATCCTCCCCACTCTATGTACCATGCCACCCAATCCTCCCCACTCTATGTACCATGTCACCCAATCCTTCCCACTATATGTACCATGTCACCCAATCCTCCCCACTCTATGTACCATGTCACCCAATCCTCCCCACTCTATGTACCATGTCGCCAAATCCTCCCCACTCTATGTACCATGCCACCCAATCCTCCCCACTCTATGTACAATGCCACCCAATCCTCCCCACTCTATGTACCATGTCACCCAATCCTCCCCACTCTATGTACAAATGTCACCCAATGCTCCCACTCTATGTACCATGTCACCCAATCCTCCCCACTCTATGTACCATGTCACCCAATCCTCCCCACTCTATGTACCATGTCACCCAATCCTCCCCACTCTATGTACCATGTCACCCAATCCTCCCCACTCTATGTAACCTTGTCACCCAATCCTCCCCACTCTATGTACCATGTCACCCAATCCTCCTCACTATATGTACCATGCCACCCAATCCTCCCCACTCTATGTACCATGCCACCCAATCCTCCCCACTCTATGTACAATGCCACCCAATCCTCCCTACTCTATGTACCATGCCACCCAATCCTCCCCACTCTATGTACCATGTCACCCAATCCTCCCCACTCTATGTACCATGTCACCCAATCCTCCCCACTCTATGTAACATGTCACCCAATCCTCCCCACTCTATGTACTATGCCACCCAATCCTCCCCACTCTATGTAACATGTCACCCAATCCTCCCCACTCTATGTACTATGCCACCCAATCCTTCCCACTCCATGTACCATGTCACCCAATCCTCCCCACTCTATGTACCATGTCACCCAATCCTCCCCACTCCATGTAACCATGTCACCCAATCCTCCCCACTATATGTACCATGCCACCCAATCCTCCCCACTCTATGTACCATGTCACCCAATCCTCCCCACTCTATGTACCATGTCAGCCAATGCTCCCCACTCTATGTACCATGTCACCCAATCCTCCCCACTCTATGTACCATGTGACCCAATCCTCCCCACTATATGTACCATGTCACCCAATCCTCCCCACTATATGTACCATGTCACCCAATCCTCCCCACTATATGTACCATGTCACCCAATCCTCCCCACTATATGTACCATGTCACCCAATCCTCCCCACTCTATGTACCATGTCACCCAATCCTCCGCACTCTGTACCCTGTCACCCAATCCTCCGCACTCTATGTACCATGTCACCCAATCCTCCCCACTCTATGTACCATGTCAGCCAATGCTCCCCACTATATGTACCATGCCACCCAATCCTCCCCACTCTATGTACCATGCCACCCAATCCTCCTCACTCTATGAAACCTTGTCACCCAATCTTACCCACTCTATGTACCATGTCACCCAATCCTCCCCACTCTATGTACCATGTCACCCAATCCTCCCCACTATATGTACCATGTCACCCAATCCTCCCCACTATATGTACCATGTCACCCAATCCTCCCCACTATATGTACCATGTCACCCAATCCTCCCCACTCTATGTACCATGTCACCCAATCCTCCGCACTCTGTACCCTGTCACCCAATCCTCCACACTCTATGTACCATGTCACCCAATCCTCCGCACTCTATGTACCATGCCACCCAATCTTCCCCACTCTATGTACCATGCCACCCAATCCTCCTCACTCTATGAAACCTTGTCACCCAATCTTACCCACTCTATGTACCATGTCACCCAATCCTCCCCACTCTATGTACCATGTCACCCAATCCTCCCCACTATATGTACCATGTCACCCAATCCTCCCCACTATATGTACCATGTCACCCAATCCTCCCCACTCTATGTACCATGTCACCCAATCCTCCGCACTCTGTACCCTGTCACCCAATCCTCCGCACTCTATGTACCATGTCACCCAATCCTCCGCACTCTATGTACCATGCCACCCAATCCTCCCCACTCTATGTACAATGCCACCCAATCCCCCTCACTCTATGAAACCTTGTCACCCAATCCTACCCACTCTATGTACCATGTCACCCAATCCTCCCCACTCTATGTACCATGTCACCCAATCCTCCCCACTCTATGTACCATGCCACCCAATCCTCCCCACTCTATGTACCATGTCACCCAATCCTCCCCACTATATGTACCATGTCACCCAATCCTCCCCACTATATGTACCATGTCACCCAATCCTCCCCACTATCTGTACCATGTCACCCAATCCTCCCCACTCTATGTACCATGCCACCCAATCCTCCGCACTCTATGTACCATGCCACCCAATCCTCCCCACTCTATGTACCATGTCACCCAATCCTCCCCACTCTATGTACCATGTCACCCAATCCTCCCCACTCTATGTACCATGTCACCCAATCCTCCCCACTCTATGTACCATGTCACCCAATGCTCCCCACTATATGTACCATGTCACCCAATCCTCCCCACTCTATGTACCATGTCACCCAATGCTCCCCACTATATGTACCATGCCACCCAATCCTCCCCACTATATGTACCATGTCACCCAATCCTCCCCACTCTATGTACCATGTCACCCAATCCTCCCCACTCTATGTACCATGTCACCCAATCCTCCCCACTCTATGTAACATGTCACCCAATCCTCCCCACTCTATGTACTATGCCACCCAATCCTCCCCACTCTATGTAACATGTCACCCAATCCTCCCCACTCTATGTACCATGTCACCCAATCCTCCCCACTATATGTAACATGTCGCCCAATCCTCCCCACTCTATGTACCATGTCGCCCAATCCTCCCCACTATATGTACCATGTGACCCAATCCTCCCCACTATATGTACCATGTGACCCAATCCTCCCCACTATATGTACCATGTCACCCAATCCTCCCCACTATCTGTACCATGTCACCCAATCCTCCCCACTCTATGTACCATGCCACCCAATCCTCCGCACTCTATGTACCATGCCACCCAATCCTCCCCACTCTATGTACCATGTCACCCAATCCTCCCCACTCTATGTACCATGTCACCCAATCCTCCCCACTCTATGTACCATGTCACCCAATCCTCCCCACTCTATGTACCATGTCACCCAATGCTCCCCACTATATGTACCATGTCACCCAATCCTCCCCACTCTATGTACCATGTCACCCAATGCTCCCCACTATATGTACCATGCCACCCAATCCTCCCCACTATATGTACCATGTCACCCAATCATCCCCACTCTATGTACCATGTCACCCAATCCTCCCCACTCTATGTACCATGTCACCCAATCCTCCCCACTCTATGTAACATGTCACCCAATCCTCCCCACTCTATGTACTATGCCACCCAATCCTCCCCACTCTATGTAACATGTCACCCAATCCTCCCCACTCTATGTACCATGCCACCCAATCCTCCCCACTCTATGTACCATGACACCCAATCCTCCCCACTCTATGTACCATGTCACCCAATCCTCCCCACTCTATGTACCATGTCACCCAATCCTCCCCACTATATGTACCATGTCACCCAATCCTCCCCACTATATGTACCATGTCACCCAATCCTCCCCACTCTATGTACCATGTCACCCAATCCTCCCCACTATATGTACCATGTCACCCAATCCTCCCCACTCTATGTACCATGTCACCCAATCCTCCCCACTCTATGTACCATGCCACCCAATCCTCCCCACTCTATGTACCATGTCACCCAATCCTCCCCACTATATGTACCATGTCACCCAATCCTCCCCACTCTATGTACCATGTCACCCAATCCTCCCCACTATATGTACCATGTCACCCAATCCTCCCCACTCTATGTACCATGCCACCCAATCCTCCCCACTATATGTACCATGTCGCCCAATCCTCCCCACTCTATGTACCATGTCGCCCAATCCTCCCCACTATATGTACCATGCCACCCAATCCTCCCCACTCTATGTACCATGTCACCCAATCCTCCCCACTATATGTACCATGTCACCCAATCCTCCCCACTATATGTACCATGCCACCCAATCCTCCCCACTATATGTACCATGTCACCCAATCCTCCCCACTATATGTACCATGTCACCCAATCCTCCCCACTATATGTACCATGTCACCCAATCCTCCCCACTATATGTACCATGTCACCCAATGCTCCCCACTGTTTGTTTTTTTCATTTAAATTTTTCATTCCCCACCTTCAAAAATCTATAACTTTTCCATGTACAGAGTTGTGTGAGGGCTTGTTTTCTGTGTAACAAACTGCACTTCATAGTGATGGTATTTAATATTCCATCCCATGTACTGAGAAGCAGGAAAAAAATTCCAAATGCAGCGGAAATGGTGAAATGTTTTCTTGGGGGCTTGGATTTTACGTCTTTAACTATACACCAAAATGACATGTCTACTTTGTTCTTTGGGTCGGTGCGATCACGGGGATGACAAATTTGTATAGGTTTTATAATGTTTTCATAAATTTACAAAATTAAAAACCTCCTGTACAAATTTTTTTTTTAAATTTCCATCTTCTGGCGCTAATAACTTTTTTATACTTAGGTGTACGGAGTTGTGGGTGGTGTAATTTTTTGCGACTTTTGATGACATTTTCAATGTCACAATTTTTAGGACTGTACGGCATTTTGATCACTTTTTATTACATTTTTAATATTTTTTAAAATGGCAAAAAAAAGTGCCATTTTCGACTTTGGACGCCCCCTTATCATCATCACAGGAGGAGGGGTACAAAGTTCTCATCATAAAGATTTGTACTGTCCAGTACTTTTATATTGGAATTTAGTTTTAATAAACCGTCCTTGTACTCTAATCCACCCCATAACCTTTGTATTTTTGGTTATTCTCTTCTGCGCCTGCTTTAGTTTAGCTGGCCGAAAAGAGAGGCTCGGCATCGCATTTTGAGATATCAGTCCTCCTCCAAAACTCCTCTGTGTGAATGGACCCTAAGGCAGTCACACAGCTGTATATGTGCCGTCCTTGCACTGAGATCTATAGTAGATGGATACAGGATGCGCTGCTGTCGTCCATACGGTGGAGCCTGCAGATCAGCTGCCAAATTGTATGAAATTCTGTACTAAAGATTATGCCCACCGTGTGTTGTGTAAGAGGGTCAGGTCACTGAATTCGATCTCCATTGTGGTTTATAGCGGGCGTCTCAATTGGGGGCTTCCTTTATACGATATCCATATGGCCTTATAGAATCTATGGACAGAGCCGCACCCTCAGTATATTCCCTCTCCTCCATCTATACCCCCTGATGCCCACCTACATAGAAGGAAAGCAAACCTCATGTCATGGTGAGACTGGCAGGAGGACATGTGACCCGCTGCCCTCATACCAGGGTAATGGCTCATTATTAGAGATGAGCGAGCACTAAAATG
This sequence comes from Engystomops pustulosus, assembly GCF_040894005.1. Lineage (NCBI taxonomy): Eukaryota > Metazoa > Chordata > Amphibia > Anura > Leptodactylidae > Engystomops > Engystomops pustulosus. Next base: position 102,127,652 of record NC_092419.1, read on the forward strand.
CTCGGGTACTCGTTATTCGAGACGAACTTTTACCGATGCTCGAGTGCTCGTCTCGAATAACGAACCCCATTGAAGTCAATGGGAGACTCGAGCATTTTTCAAGGGGACCAAGGCTCTGCACAGGGAAGCTTGGCCAAACACCTGGGAACCTCAGAAAAGGATGGAAACACCACGGAAATGGACAGGAAACAGCAGGGGCAGCATGCATGGATGCCTCTGAGGCTGCCTAATCGCACCATTATGCCAAAATTATGGGCAACAGCATGGCCATGACAGAGTGACAGAATGAAGCTAGATAGCATCTAAAACATCCAATAATTGACCCTGACACTATAGGGGACGGCATGCAGAGGCAGCGGCAGCAGCGGCAGGCTGGAGAGTGTCATGGCGACATACCCCAAATGGACTCAGGCTTCAAACCAATGGGTGGCAGAGAGGAACCAAAGGAGGTGAGCAAGAAGCGCTCAAATAATATCGCTACATGATAAAAGTTTGCCAGTATATTTTGTGGATAACACAGCAGGGTGGCGACAAAGTTAACAACTTTGATGTGGAATCCATGAAAACAACCCAAATTTGTGCCTGACACACCTCGTTTGATAAGGGGACCATGTATGGAGGCAGCTATATGGACGACTTTTGGAGGTAGCAATGGAGACAACGTGTGGAGGCTGCTATGGAGACAATTTAATTTGGATAGTGCCTGTATGTGGCAGTCCAAAAAAGTTTTCAAACCAGAGGAGCAGGTAGGTGGCCCTCCAGAAAAATGAAATAGATTGAGTGCCTGTATGTGGCAGTCCAAAAAAGTTTTCAAACCAGAGGAGCAGGTAGGTGGCCCTCCAGAAAAATGGAATAGATTGAGTGCCTGTATGTGGCAGTCCAAAAAAGTTTTCAAACCAGAGGAGCAGGTAGGTGGCCCTCCAGAAAAATGAAATAGATTGAGTGCCTGTATGTGGCAGTCCAAAAAAGTTTTCAAACCAGAGGAGCAGGTAGGTGGCCCTCCAGAAAAATGAAATAGATTGAGTGCCTGTATGTGGCAGTCCAAAAAAGTTTTCAAACCAGAGGAGCAGGTAGGTGGCCCTCCAGAAAAATTGAATAGATTGAGTGCCTGTATGTGGCACTCCCAAAAATTGTTTAAAACAGAGGACCGGGTAGGTGGCCCTCCAGAAAAATTAAATGCATAAAGTACTATAGCTAGAGCCAGTGGGCCCTGTCAAAAAATAGCCAGTTTCCTCTGCTTTAGTGTACAAAGAGGAGGAGAAGGAGGAAAATGAGGAGGAGGAGGAGTGCATAAATTATTCAGGTTGAGCTTCCTTCACCTGGTGGAGATTGGAAATTATGAGAAATCCAGGCTTTATTCATTTTAATAAGCGTCAGCCTGTCAGCGCTGTCAGTCGACAGGCGTGTACGCTTATCGGTGATGATGCCACCAGCTGCACTGAAAACCCGCTCGGACAAGACGCTAGCAGCAGGGCAGGCAAGAACCTCCAAGGCGTACAGCGCCAGTTCGTGCCACATGTCCAGCTTTGAAACCCAGTAGTTGTAGGGAGCTGTGTGATCATTTAGGACGATGGTATGGTCAGCTACGTACTCCCTCACCATCTTTCTGTAAAGATCAGCCCTACTCTGCCGAGACTGGGGACAGGTGACAGTGTCTTGCTGGGGTGACATAAAGCTGGCAAAAGCCTTGTAAAGCGTACCCTTGCCAGTGCTGGACAAGCTGCCTGCTCGCCTACTCTCCCTCGCTACTTGTCCCGCAGAACTACGCACTCTGCCGCTAGCGCTGTCAGAAGGGAAATACTGTTTCAGCTTGTGCACCAGGGCCTGCTGGTATTCATGCATTCTCACACTCCTTTCCTCTGCAGGGATGAGAGTGGAAAGATTTTGCTTGTACCGTGGGTCCAGGAGAGTGAACACCCAGTAATCGGTGCTGGAATAAATTCTTTGAACGCGAGGGTCACGGGATAGGCAGCCTAGCATGAAATCTGCCATATGCACCAGAGTCCCAACGCGCAAGAATTCACTCCCCTCACTGGCCTGACTGTCCATTTCCTCCTCCTCCAACTCCTCCAACTCCTCTTCTTCTGCCCATACACGCTGAACAGTGAAGGACTGAACAATGGTCCCCTCTTCTGTCTCGCCAACATTCTCCTCCTCTTCCTCCTCATCCTCCTCCACCTCCTCTGATATGCGCTGAGAAACAGACCTGAGGGTGCTTTGGCTATCAACAAGGGAATCTTCTTCCCCTGTCTCTTGTGACGAGCGCAAAGCTTCCGACTTCATGCTGATCAGAGAGTTTTTCAACAGGCCAAGCAGCGGGATGGTGAGGCTGATGATGGCGGCATCGCCACTGACCATCTGTGTTGACTCCTCAAAGTTACTCAGTACCTGACAGATATCAGACATCCACGTCCACTCCTCATTGTAGACTTGAGGAAGCTGACTGACCTGACTACCAGTTCTGGTGGAAGTTGACATCTGGCAGTCTACAATCGCTCTGCGCTGCTGGTAAACTCTGGATAACATGGTTAATGTTGAATTCCACCTCGTGGGCACGTCGCACAACAGTCGGTGAGCGGGCAGTTGGAGGCGGCGCTGCGCTGCCCTGAGAGTGGCAGCATCTGTGCTGGACTTCCTGAAATGCGCACAGATGCGGCGCACCTTCGTGAGCAAATCTGACAGATTGGGGTATGTCTTGAGGAAACGCTGAACTATCAGATTTAACACATGGGCCAGGCATGGCACATGTGTCAGTCTGCCGAGTTGCAGAGACGCCACCAGGTAACGGTCGTTGTCACACACAACCATGCATGGCTTCAGGTTCAGCGGTGCCAGCCACAGATCAGTCTGTGCCGTGATGCCCTGTAATAGTTCTTGGGCGGTGTGCCTTTTATCGCCTAGGCTCAGCAGTTTGAGCACCGCCTGCTGTCGCTTAGCGACGGCACTGCTGCTGTGCCTAGAGCTAGCGATTGATGGCGCCATGCCCACGGATGGTAGTTCGGAGGAGGAGGTGGAGGAGGGGTGGGAGGAGGAGGAGGCATAGTAGGCCTTTGAGACCTGGACCGAGGTAGGCCCCGCAATCCTCGGCGTCAGCAGTATATGACCAGCCCCAGGGTCAGACTCGGTCCCAGCCTCCACCAAGTTAACCCAATGTGCCGTCAGCGATATATAGTGGCCCTGCCCGGCAGCACTCGTCCACGTGTCTGTGGTCAGGTGGACCTTGTCAGAAACGGCGTTGGTCAGGGCACGGATGATGTTGTCTGACACGTGCTGGTGCAGGGCTGGGACGGCACATCGGGAAAAGTAGTGGCGGCTGGGGACCGAATACCGAGGGGCGGCCGCCGCCATGAGGTTGCGAAAGGCCTCGGTCTCTACTAGCCTATAGGGCAGCATCTCCAGGCTAAGCAATCTGGAGATGTGGACATTGAGGGCTTGGGCGTGCGGGTGGGTTGCACTATATTTCCTTTTCCGCTCCAGCGTCTGGGGTATGGAGAGCTGAACGCTGGTGGATGCTGTGGAGGATCGTGGAGGCAACGATGGGGTTTTTGTGCCAGGGTCCTGGGCAGGGGGCTGACTATCAGCTGACACAGGGGAAGGAGCAGTGGTGTGCACGGCCGGAGGTGAACGGGCTTAGTGCCACTGATTCGGGTGTTTAGCATTCATATGCCTGCGCATACTGGTGGTAGTTAAGCTAGTAGTGGTGGAACCCCTGCTGAGCCTGGTTTGGCAAAGGTTGCACACCACAGTCCGTCGGTCATCTGGTGTTTCCTTAAAGAACCTCCAGACTTCTGAAAATCTAGCCCTCGCCACGGGAGCTTCACTACGTGACACATTTGGCGCTGATGCACCTGCTCTGGCCCTGCCTCTCCGTCTGGCCCCACCACTGCCTCTTCCAACCTGTTCTGCTATAGGACTCTCCTCCGTCTCAGAAGCACTGTGTTCACCCGGCCTCTCAACCCAGCTTGGGTCTGTCACCTCATCATCCTCCGATCCCTCAGTCTGCTCCCCCCTCGGACTTCCTGCCCTGCCCTGACAACAACTTCACCACTGTCTGACAACCGTGTCTCCTCATCGTCCGACACCTCTTTACACACTTCTTCCACTACGTCAAGAAGGTCATCATCACCCACAGACTGCGACTGGTGGAAAACCTGGGCATCGGAAAATTGCTCAGCAGCAACCGGACAGGTGGTTTGTGACTGTGGGAAGGGTCCAGAAAACAGTTCCTCAGAGTATGCCGGTTCAAATGCCAAATTTTCCTGGGAGGGGGCAGACTGGGGGGGAGGAGGCTGAGGTGCAGGAGCTGGAGGAGTGCCGATTTCGGTGACATGGGTGGACTGCGTGGAAGACTGACTGGTGGACAAATTGCTCGAAGCATTGTCGGCAATCCACGACATCACCTGTTCGCACTGTTCTGGCCTCAACAGTGCTCTACCACGAGTCCCAGTAACTTCAGACATGAACCTAGGGAGTGTAGCTCTGCGGCGTTCCCCTGCTCCCTCATCAGCAGGTGGTGTCTCACCCCGGCCAGGACCACGGCCTCTGACCCCTGCAGTAGTTGGACGCCCACGTCCCCGCCCTCGTCCTCTACCCCTAGCCCTCGGGTTAAACATTTTTAAAATGAGAGTTATAACTTTAATTTTTTTTTTACTTTTTTTTCGTGTTTTTTTTTTATTTGGTGTTTTTTAGTTTTTAAAACCAAACGATGCTATCCTATTGCTATGAAAGCACACTGCTATGCCAGATGAGATGACGCTGAGTTATGAAAAAATAAACGTAAAATAAAAAGTAAATGGCAGACTGTGCCTAATTGAAATCCAACCCCTAATAAATTATCCCACTTCGGTCTTTGCGATGGATATGTGCGTCACTAAGCGCTAAACACAGCGGTCGCAAGTCTCACTCCAAATTCCTCACAACTGGCTAGTATATGTACTGCAGCAAGGACAGCCACCAGCAGATCAACCAGAAATAAAATATATATAACGCTATTGTAGGCGTAAGTAAGCCGTTTGGATTCTCCTTTGGCTATTTTCTAGCCAAGTATGAAAGCACACTGATGAGATGACGCTGAGTTATGAAAAAATAAAAGTAAAATAAAAAGAAACTGGCAGACTGTGCCTAATTGAAATCAAACCCCTAATAAATTTTCCCACTTTGGTGTTTGAGGTGGATATGCGTGTCACTAAGAGCTAAACACAATGGTAGCAAGTCCCCCTGCAAATTCCTCACAATATGGTACTAGCTGCACTACTAGTGCCAGCAAGCCCAGCCACAAGCAAACAAAAAAAAAAAAAAGTATAACGTTATTGTAGCCCTAAAAAGGGCTGTTGGGTTCTTTGAGAATCACTCCTGCCTAACAGTAAGCTAATAGAACACCCTAACGCTTTCCCTGACCAGCAGCAGCTCTCTCCCTAGCGACATCCAGACACAGAATGATCCGAGCAGCGCGGGCAGCGGCTAGTCTATCCCAGGGTCACCTGATCTGGCCAGCCAACCACTGCTATCGACGTGTAAGGGTACCACGTCATGCTGGGTGGAGTGCAGAGTCTCCTGGCTTGTGATTGGCTCTGTTTCTGGCAGCCAAAAAGCAAAACGGCGGGAGATGCCATTTTCTCGAGCGGGCGAAGTATTCGTCCGAGCAACGAGCAGTTTCGAGTACGCTAATGCTCGAACGAGCATCAAGCTCGGACGAGTATGTTCGCTCATCTCTACTCATTATAGCTTTATTACGTCTCCAGTCATAATCCGCCTACAGGATATACTCCGTCTGGCTTTCTTCTCCTTCCATAGATCTGACGTCTGGAACTACAGCCGCACCCAGGATCCTTATTCCAGTATTTGTTCAATCTTCTGAAAAGCGAAGACGTCAATTCACACGGAGCAGCAGATGCAGTAATGATGGGACATGTTACAGGCTGAAGGATAACGACGGCTCAGGTTTCAGTCCGGGATCATTATGCTCCATTTCTAGGATGTGCCGTCTCTTAAAGGGATTCTACATCTAACTGGCTCAGCTTTATAAGGGCGACTTATAGATGTCTCCATTGAGTAGACATGGGCCGGGGCAGGACCACAGCAGATGCCCAGAATACACAGGGAACAAGGGGGGTGGGGGATATCGTAAAAAATCACTGGTGCCGGAGGAGAATGATGGCGGCCACAACAATAGTCCAGCTGTTACCTCCCACCATGACAAATAAAACCTAAATGTATAAAGAAGGAGCAAAGTATAAGGGAAAATCACCAGCTTTACCTGCACTACATGACAGTAATGGGGGCAGGGTGTGGCCTTGTGTACTGCGCTGTGTTATATGTCAGCACTATAGTAGCCACAGTCCAGAGAGGTTGGAATAAAGACTTCAGATTTATACTGTAACCTACGACTGACCCCCATCAGGGGTCAATACTCCGTATGTCATCTTCTATATCCCATTCAGTCTTCTCTCCCCCAAGAACAGATGGCCCTGATATCAATGGAGAATCATCAGCGCTCCCACCCCGGACCCTCCGCCATAGTGACATCTAGAGCCCCCAATACATGGAGAATCATCAGCACTCCCACCTCCGGACCCTCCGCCATAGTCACATCTAGAGCCCCCAACACATGGAGAATCATCAGCGCTCCCACCTCCGGACCCTCCGCCATAGTAACATCTAGAGCCCCCAATACATGGAGAATCATCAGCACTCCCACCTCCGGACCCTCCGCCATAGTCACATCTAGAGCCCCCAACACATGGAGAATCATCAGCGCTCCAACCTCCGGACCCTCCGCCATAGTCACATCTAGAGCCCCCAATACATGGAGAATCATCAGCGCTCCCACCTCCGGACCCTCCGCCATAGTCACATCTAGAGCCCCCAACACATGGAGAATCATCAGCGCTCCCACCTCCGGACCCTCCGCCATAGTAACATCTAGAGCCCCCAATACATGGAGAATCATCAGCACTCCCACCTCCGGACCCTCCGCCATAGTCACATCTAGAGCCCCCAACACATGGAGAATCATCAGCGCTCCCACCTCCGGACCCTCCGCCATAGTCACATCTAGAGCCCCCAACACATGGAGAATCATCAGCGCTCCCACCACCGGACCCTCCGCCATAGTAACATCTAGAGCCCCCAACACATGGAGAATCATCAGCGCTCCCACCTCCGGACCCTCCGCCATAGTAACATCTAGAGCCCCCAATACATGGAGAATCATCAGCGCTCCCACCTCCGGACCCTCCACCATAGTAACATCTAGAGCCCCCAATACATGGAGAATCATCAGCGCTCCCACCTCCGGACCCTCCGCCATAGTCACATCTAGAGCCCCCAACACATGGAGAATCATCAGCGCTCCCACCTCCGGACCCTCCGCCATAGTCACATCTAGAGCCCCCAACACATGGAGAATCATCAGCGCTCCCACCACCGGACCCTCCGCCATAGTAACATCTAGAGCCCCCAATACATGGAGAATCATCAGCGCTCCCACCTCCGGACCCTCCGCCATAGTAACATCTAGAGCCCCCAATACATGGAGAATCATCAGCGCTCCCACCTCCGGACCCTCCGCCATAGTGACATCTAGAGCCCCCAATACATGGAGAATCATCAGCGCTCCCACCACCGGACCCTCCACCACAGTAACATCTAGAGCCCCCAACACAAGGAGAATCATCAGCGCTCCCACCACCGGACCCTCCACCACAGTAACATCTAGAGCCCCCAACACAAGGAGAATCATCAGCGCTCCCACCACCGGACCCTCCGCCATAGTGACATCTAGAGCCCCCAATACATGGAGAATAGAGATGAGCGAGTATACTCGTCCGAGCTTGATGCTCGTTCGAGTATTAAGGTACTCGAAACGGCTCGTTGCTCGGACGAGTATTTCCCCTGCTCGAGATCGAGCATTTAATTAAAAAAACACAGTGAAGAACAATGAAGAATAGAATAAAAACAGTGAACACAGTGAACACAGGATCATTTAAGTGAAAAACACAGTAAAGAACACAGTGCAGAATAGATTACAGATGTTCGGCACATCTGCTTACTTGTCGGGAGATACGCGCGGAACGGTGCGCACAAAATAGTATGTGAAGAACAATATATATGTGTGAAGAACACATTGAAGAACACGGTGAGCAGGACAGAGACACCGGGGAGCAGCACAGAGACACCGGGGAGCGGCACGGAGACACCGGGGAGCGGCACGGAGACATCGGGCAGCGACACGGAGACATAGGGGCACGGAGACATAGGGGCACGGAGACATCGGGGCACGGAGACATCGGGGCACGGAGACATCGGGCAGCGGCACGGAGACATCGGGCAGCGGCACGGAGACATCGGGCAGCGGCACGGAGACATCGGGCAGCGGCACGGAGACATCGGGCAGCGGCACGGAGACATCGGGGAGACTTCAGTGGAAGAAGAGCAGCAGATCCCGGGACAGCGTATCTCCCGACAAGTAAGCAGATGTGCCGAACATCTGCAATCTATTCTTCACTGTGTTTTTCACTTAAATGATCTTGTGTTCACTGTTTTTATTCTATTCTTCACTGTTCTTCACATCTGCTAACTTGTCGGGAGATAATATACGCGCGGAACAGTGAAGAATAGATTGCAGATGTTTGCATACATCTGCTATCTTATCAGAAGACATTCTTTTTCAATTAAATAACACATTTTATTCCTGAACCATGGTCCCTTTGAAAAATGCTCGAGTCTCCCATTGACTTCAATGGGGTTCGTTATTCGAGACGAGCACTCGAGCATCAGGAAAAGTTCGTCTCGAATAACGAGCACCCGAGCATTTTAGTGCTCGCTCATCTCTAATGGAGAATCATCAGCGCTCCCACCTCCGGACCCTCCGCCATAGTAACATCTAGAGCCCCCAATACATGGAGAATCATCAGCGCTCCCACCTCCAGACCCTCCGCCAGTTACATCTAGAGCCCCCAACACATGGAGAATCATCAGCGCTCCCACCTCCGGACCCTCCGCCATAGTAACATCTAGAGCCCCCAATACATGGAGAATCATCAGCGCTCCCACCTCCGGACCCTCCGCCATAGTAACATCTAGAGCCCCCAACACATGGAGAATCATCAGCGCTCCCACCTCCGGACCCTCCGCCATAGTAACATCTAGAGCCCCCAACACATGGAGAATCATCAGCGCTCCCACCACCGGACCCTCCGCCATAGTAACATCTAGAGCCCCCAATACATGGAGAATCATCAGCGCTCCCACCTCCGGACCCTCCGCCATAGTAACATCTAGAGCCCCCAATACATGGAGAATCATCAGCGCTCCCACCTCCGGACCCTCCGCCATAGTCACATCTAGAGCCCCCAATACATGGAGAATCATCAGCACTCCCACCTCCGGACCCTCCGCCAGTGACATCTAGAGCCCCCAACACATGGAGAATCATCAGCGCTCCCACCTCCGGACCCTCCGCCATAGTAACATCTAGAGCCCCCAATACATGGAGAATCATCAGCGCTCCCACCTCCGGACCCTCCGCCATAGTAACATCTAGAGCCCCCAATACATGGAGAATCATCAGCACTCCCACCTCTGGACCCTCCGCCATAGTCACATCTAGAGCCCCCAATACATGGAGAATCATCAGCACTCCCACCTCCGGACCCTCCGCCATAGTCACATCTAGAGCCCCCAATACATGGAGAATCATCAGCGCTCCCACCTCCCGACCCTCCACCATAGTAACTTCTAGAGCCCCCAACACATGGAGAATCATCAGCGCTCCCACCACCGGACCCTCCGCCATAGTAATATCTAGAGCCCCCAACAAATGGAGAATCATCAGCGCTCCCACCTCCGGACCCTCCGCCATAGTAACATCTAGAGCCCCCAACACATGGAGAATCATCAGCGCTCCCACCTCCGGACCCTCCGCCATAGTCACATCTAGAGCCCCCAATACATGGAGAATCATCAGCGCTCCCACCTCCGGACCCTCCGCCAGTTACATCTAGAGCCCCCAACACATGGAGAATCATCAGCGCTCCCACCTCCGGACCCTCCACCATAGTCACATCTAGAGCCCCCAATACATGGAGAATCATCAGCGCTCCCACCACCGGACCCTCCGCCATAGTAATATCTAGAGCCCCCAACAAATGGAGAATCATCAGCGCTCCCACCTCCGGACCCTCCGCCATAGTAACATCTAGAGCCCCCAACACATGGAGAATCATCAGCGCTCCAACCTCCGGACCCTCCGCCAGTTACATCTAGAGCCCCCAACACATGGAGAATCATCAGCGCTCCCACCTCCGGACCCTCCGCCATAGTAACATCTAGAGCCCCCAATACATGGAGAATCATCAGCACTCCCACCTCCGGACCCTCCACCATAGTCACATCTAGAGCCCCCAATACATGGAGAATCATCAGCGCTCCAACCTCCGGACCCTCCGCCAGTTACATCTAGAGCCCCCAACACATGGAGAATCATCAGCGCTCCCACCTCCGGACCCTCCACCATAGTCACATCTAGAGCCCCCAATACATGGAGAATCATCAGCACTCCCACCTCCGGACCCTCCGCAATAGTCACATCTAGAGCCCCCAATACATGGAGAATCATCAGCGCTCCCACCTCCGGACCCTCCACCATAGTAACATCTAGAGCCCCCAATACATGGAGAATCATCAGCACTCCCACCTCCGGACCCTCCACCATAGTCACATCTAGAGCCCCCAATACATGGAGAATCATCAGCGCTCCAACCTCCGGACCCTCCGCCAGTTACATCTAGAGCCCCCAACACATGGAGAATCATCAGCGCTCCCACCTCCGGACCCTCCACCATAGTCACATCTAGAGCCCCCAATACATGGAGAATCATCAGCACTCCCACCTCCGGACCCTCCGCAATAGTCACATCTAGAGCCCCCAATACATGGAGAATCATCAGCGCTCCCACCACCGGACCCTCCGCCAGTGACATCTAGAGCCCGCAACACATGGAGAATCATCAGCGCTCCCACCACCGGACCCTCCGCCATAGTAATATCTAGAGCCCCCAACACATGGAGAATCATCAGCGCTCCCACCTCCGGACCCTCCGCCCAGGGCCGGATTAAGGTTGGTGGGGGCCCCTGGGCGCAAAATCTGGTGGAGGCCCCCACTGTGTGCAGCGTGCATACACGTCTTCCTGCACACTATCCACGCAGTAACACCGCTACATACAGCCGCCTGATCCCCAGTATTACAGCTACATACAGCCACCTGATCCCCAGTATTACAGTTACATACAGCCGCCTGATCCCCAGTAATACATCTATATACAGCCGCCTCGTCCCCAGTAACACAGCTACATACAGCCGCCTCATCCCCAGTAACACAGCTACATACAGCCGCCTCATCCCCCAGTAACACAGCTACATACAGCCGCCTCACCCCCAGTAACACAGCTACATACAGCCGCATCACCCCCAGTAACACAGCTACATACAGCCGCCTCACCCCCAGTAACACAGCTACATACAGCCGCCTCACCCCCAGTAACACAGCTACATACAGCGGCCTCATCCCCAGTAACACAGCTACATACAGCCGCCTCACCCCCAGTAACTCCGCTACATACAGCCGCCTCGCCCCCAGTAACACAGCTATATACACATGCCTCTCCAGTAACACACCTACATACAGCCGCCTCACCCCCAGTAACTCCGCTACATACAGCCGCCTCACCCCCAGTAACTCCGCTACATACAGCCGCCTCACCCCCAGTAACACAGCTACATACAGCGGCCTCATCCCCAGTAACACAGCTACATACAGCCGCCTCGCCCCCAGTAACACAGCTACATACAGCCGCCTCACCCCCAGTCACTCAGCTACATACAGCCGCCTCACCCCCAGTAACACAGCTACATACAGCCGCCTCGCCCCCAGTAACACAGCTACATACAGCCGCCTCGTCCCCAGTAACACAGCTACATACAGCCGCCTCACCCCCAGTCACTCAGCTACATACAGCCGCCTCACCCCCAGTAACACAGCTACATACAGCCGCCTCGCCAGTAACACAGCTACATACAGCCGCCTCATCCGTAGTAACACAGCTACATACAGCTGCCTCACCCCCAGTAACACAGCTACATACAGCCGTCTCATCCATATTAACACAGCTACATACAGCCGCCTCATCCGTAGTAACACAGCTACATACAGCCGCCTCATCCCCAGTAACACAGCTACATACAGCCGCTTCATCCGTAGTAACACATCTACATACAGCCGCCTCACCCCCAGTAACACAGCTACATACAGCCGCCTCACCCCCAGTAACACAGCTAAATACAGACGCAACGCCCCCAGTAACACAGCTACATACAGCCGCCTCACCCCCAGTAACACAGCTACATACAGCCGCATCACCCCCAGTAACAGCTACATACAGCCGCATCACCCCCAGTAACACAGCTACATACAGCCGCATCACCCCCAGTAACACAGCTACATACAGCCGCCTCATCCCCAGTAACACAGCTACATACAGCCGCATCACCCCCAGTAACACAGCTACATACAGCCGCCTCATCCCCAGTAACACAGCTACATACAGCCGCCTCATCCCCAGTAACACAGCTACATACAGCCGCATCACCCCCAGTAACACAGCTACATACAGCCGCATCACCCCCAGTAACACAGCTACATACAGCGGCATCACCCCCAGTAACACAGCTACATACACATGCCTCTCCAGTAACACAGCTACATACAGCCGCCTCATCCGTAGTAACACAGCTACATACAGCCGCCTCATCCGTAGTAACACAGCTACATACAGCCGCCTCATCCCCAGTAACACAGCTACATACAGCCGCCTCACCCCCAGTAACACAGCTAAATACAGACGCAACGCCCCCAGTAACACAGCTACATACAGCCGCATCACCCCCAGTAACACAGCTACATACAGCCGCATCACCCCCAGTAACACAGCTACATACAGCCGCATCACCCCCAGTAACACAGCTACATACAGCCGCCTCATCCCCAGTAACACAGCTACATACAGCCGCCTCATCCCCAGTAACACAGCTACATACAGCCGCATCACCCCCAGTAACACAGCTACATACAGCCGCATCACCCCCAGTAACACAGCTACATACAGCCGCCTCACCCCCAGTAACACAGCTACATACAGCCGCCTCGCCCCCAGTAACACAGCTACATACAGCCGCATCACCCCCAGTAACACAGCTACATACAGCGGCATCACCCCCAGTAACACAGCTACATACACATGCCTCTCCAGTAACACAGCTACATACAGCCGCCTCATCCCCAGTAACACAGCTACATACAGCCGCCTCACCCCCAGTAACACAGCTACATACAGCCGCATCACCCCCAGTAACACAGCTACATACAGCCGCCTCATCCCCAGTAACACAGCTACATACAGCCGCCTCACCCCCAGTAACACAGCTACATACAGCCGCCTCATCCCCAGTAACACAGCTACATACAGCCGCCTCACCCCCAGTAACACAGCTACATACAGCCGCCTCATCCCCAGTAACACAGCTACATACAGCCGCCTCACCCCCAGTAACACAGCTACACACAGCCGCCTCATCCCCAGTAACACAGCTACATACAGCCGCCTCATCCCCAGTAACACAGCTACATACAGCCGCCTCATCCCCAGTAACACAGCTACATACAGCCGCCTCATCCCCAGTAACACAGCTACATACACATGCCTCTCCAGTAACACACCTACATACAGCTGCCTCGCCCCCAATATACACACATACAGCAAATACACACACATTCAGTATACGGAGGATATACATACATACCATATACACAGCATATAAACATAAACATACATCCTATATATATATTTTTTTTTTAAATGTGCACATATATATGCTTATACAAATATATGCGTGTATAAAAACAGTAAATGCATATATACACATATACACAGTATATACATATATAGACAGTAGATGCATATATACACATATACACAGTATATACACATATACACAGTAGATGCATATACACACATATACACAGTATATACATATATAGACAGTAGATGCATATAAACACAGTATATAAATATATAGACAGTAGATGCATATATACACACAGTAGATGCATATACACACATATACACAGTATATACATAGATAGACAGTAGATGCATATAAACACAGTATATAAAATATATAGACAGTAGATGCATATATACACACAGTAGATGCATTTATACACATATACACAGTATATACATCATATATAAATACAGATAAATACATATGTAGTGTATACTTACCCTTTTAGGATGACTGGCTGTCGGGTCAGGCGGGTCTTCGGCGTGGGGGGGTCGGTCGGTTGCTGGTTTGGACGGGAGAGGGGGGGGGTCGCATGTTCGGCCGGGTAGCAGGAGCGGAGGTCAGCCGCTAGTTCCGCGGGGGGGGGGGGGAGCGGAGGACGGCAGCTGCTTGTTCTGCCGGGGGAAGGGGGGGAAGAGCGGAGGACGGTCGCTGCTGCTTGTTCCGCCGGGGGGAGGATGGACGGCAGCTGCTTTTCTGCCGGGGGGGGGGGATTGTAGGGAGAGCGGAGGGCGACCGCTGCTTCTTGTTCCGCCGGGGGGGGGGGAGGAGGAGCGGAGGATGAACGCTTCTTACAGCTGGGGGGGGATGTGGTGGATGCGAGCGGAGGAAGGCCGCTTGATCCGCCGCTGGAGGGGGGGGGGGGTGCGAGGAGCGGAGGACGGCCGCTTGTTCGGGCGCGGGTGGGGGGGTTTGGAGTGGAGGAAGGGCGCTTGTTCCGCTGGTGGGGGGGGGGGGGGAGCGGAGGACAGCCGCATTTCTGGGGGGGTTGGGGAGCGGAGGACGGCCACATTTCTGGGGGTAGTTGGGGAGCGGAGGGCGACCGCTTGTTCAGGCGGGGGAGGGGGGGTTGCGGAGGGCGGCCGCTTGTTCGGGCTGGGGAGGACGAGCGCGAGCGGGGTTACGAGCGGGCGGGGAGGGCTAACCATGCAGCGAGTTGGGCGGGCAGGGAGGTGGGAACCTGTGCGGGGGGCAGACGCCTCGGCCATGCGGGGAGGCGGTCACCTGTGCCGTGGTTGGGCGGACAGTTCTGGGAGGTGGCGGCAGAGGAGCCATGGCCCAGGGGGGGTGATCTGGTGGGGGCCCCCTGGGGGGGCAAGATGGTGGGGGCCCCGGGGCTCTAGCCCCGGGAGCCCCGCCTATAATCCGGCCCTGCCTCCGCCAGTGACATCTAGAGCCCCCAACACATGGAGAATCATCAGCGCTCCCACCACCGGACCCTCCGCCATAGTCACATCTAGAGCCCCCAACACATGGAGAATCATCAGCGCTCCCACCTCCGGACCCTCCGCCATAGTCGCATCTAGAGCCCCCAACACATGGAGAATCATCAGCGCTCCCACCACCGGACCCTCCGCCATAGTAACATCTAGAGCCCCCAACACATGGAGAATCATCAGCGCTCCCACCTCCGAACCCTCCGCCAGTGACATCTAGAGCCCCCAATACATGGAGAATCATTAGCGCTCCCACCACCGGACCCTCCACCATAGTAACATCTAGAGCCCCCAACACAAGGAGAATCATCAGCGCTCCCACCTCCGGACCCTCCGCCATAGTCACATCTAGAGCCCCAACACATGGAGAATCATCAGCGCTCCCACCTCCGGACCCTCCACCATAGTAACATCTAGAGCCCCCAACACAAGGAGAATCATCAGCGCTCCCACCTCCGGACCCTCCACCATAGTAACATCTAGAGCCCCCAACACATGGAGAATCATCAGCGCTCCCACCTCCGGACCCTCCACCATAGTAACATCTAGAGCCCCCAACACAAGGAGAATCATCAGCGCTCCCACCTCCGGACCCTCCGCCATAGTAACATCTAGAGCCCCCAACACATGGAGAATCATCAGCGCTCCCACCTCCGGACCCTCCGCCATAGTAACATCTAGAGCCCCCAATACATGGAGAATCATCAGCGCTCCCACCTCCGGACCCTCCGCCAGTGACATCTAGAGCCCCCAACACATGGATCCGGGGCCGAGGGGGTTATTCACTCATTATATACAGAATAATGGATCTGCAAGAGTCTCCATGAGAAACTGCTCTGCTACATCTCAGGATTGTTCTACGATGTCCAACCCGGCCAAATATCCACCTCTCACTTCACAGCCGTTATCCTGGTCGCCCTATCCTAGTGCAGCTGAGACGTCCCCACTGCTCCCGGGATCTGCATATCCCGACTCCAGACACTGGTTATATGTGCTATGTCAGGACCCAGAGCGGAGCGACCCCAGGAGAGGTAAGTACTTGTCAGCTATACTGTACTGCTCCCAGGATCTCTCTTGTGTCCCGACTCCGGATACTGGTTGTATGTGCTATGTCTGGACCCAGAGCGGAGCGACCCCCAGGAGAGGTAAATATTTGTCAGCTATACTGTACTGCTCCCAGGTCCTCTTTGGGTCCTGCCATTGGTTGTATGTGATGTGGGTCCTGATGCCAGTGCATGTACCAGCGCAGGACACAGAGCTGAGCAGCACATGGAGAGGAGAAGCAGCAGTGCTGGGAAGACATTACACCATTGCACTTGGAGAAGCTCTACTCCCGGAATAGAAATCCATATTTCACAGTCCTGCTGCTACTAACAACACTTGATCTCAGCTCTGCTGCCTCTTTACAAGGCACAAACCCGATTGTGACACACAAAGTAAAAGAAACAGAAGCCACAAAGTAATAAAGACGAGCACAGGAGGATTTATTCCACATCTCATAAGTTATACAGTGAATAGTTACAGAGTAAATCATGGAGCACATCACAAGGGTCACGTACTACAGAGCCCAGCATGCCCGCGGCAGCTGCACCCCACCTAACACAAATAAATAGCATTTCTTGGTACTATGTACATTCTAGAGAGTTTATACAACCTTGTTACGCCCCCTGCTGGGCACGTGGGGGATGACAGCACAACTTTGCTGGGTCACCTTGTGTCTCCTTGTGCCCGGACAGATACTTATTATCAAGTGGAGAAGTGCCAGGGGGTACAAGGAGCTCCCAAAAGGGGCAACTTATGTCTGCCACTGCCCTGTGTGGATATGCAGGTCTATAAATGAGACAATTAAAACCCCTTTAACCCCCTAATACTTGGACCAGAAAGTAAACATGGAGCAGATACCTCCCACCATCCATACACAGGAGGTACGAGGTCTATCGCACCTCATATTAATATACAGTGCAAACCACTCACAACACAAGGGGAAACCTAAACGCTCAGTCACATGGGCACAAATCAGAAGAGGAGGACAGCGCGGGGCTTATTCATGGAATGTAGAAGGACCTGGACACGTGGGTGGAAGGAGAAGACATTTCAGTAGGGAGAGGTCACTCAGTCTGGGGAACAGAGATGGAAGGTCCCTTGGGGTCATCAAAGCGATCCATGGTCTTCAGGCTCATCACCATGTGCAGCCCATAGGTCAGGATGAAGACAAAGAGCAGAGTAGTGATGAGACCCATCCAGATGCCCGGGGAGAAGAACCCGGCACAGTCACTGGCATAAGAGAACCGCATACCAGTCACATTGAAGGCCTGGATCTAGTCACAAGGGAGGAAAGAACACAAAGTAGCATCATACACAATATATACAATATATAGATCAACATGTGTACTGATCCTGAGTTACATCCTGTATTATACCCCAGAGCTGCACTCACTATTCTGCTGCTGGGGCAGTCACTGTGTACATACATGACATTACTTATCCTGTACTGATCCTGAGTTACATCCTGTATTATACTCCAGAGCTGCACTCACTATTCTGCTGCTGGTGCAGTCACTGTGTATATACATGACATTACTTATCCTGTACTGATCCTGAGTTACATCCTGTATTATACCCCAGAGCTGCACTCACTATTCTGCTGCTGGTGCAGTCACTATGTACATACATGGCATTACTTATCCTGTACTGATCCTGAGTTACATCCTGTATTATACCCCAGAGCTGCACTCACTATTCTGCTGCTGGTGCAGTCACTGTGTACATACATGGCATTACTTATCCTGTACTGATCCTGAGTTACATCCTGTATTATACCCCAGAGCTGCACTCACTATTCTGCTGCTGGTGCAGTCACTGTGTACATACATGACATTACTTATCCTGTACTGATCCTGAGTTACATCCTGTATTATACCCCAGAGCTGCACTCACTATTCTGCTGGTGCAGTCACTGTGTACATACATGACATTACTTATCCTGTACTGATCCTGAGTTACATCCTGTATTATACCCCAGAGCTGCACTCACTATTCTGCTGCTGGGGCAGTCACTGTGTACATACATGACATTACTTATCCTGTACTGATGCTGAGTTACATCCTGTATTATACTCCAGAGCTGCACTCACTATTCTGCTGCTGGTGCAGTCACTGTGTACATACATGACATTACTTATCCTGTACTGATCCTGAGTTACATCCTGTATTATACCCCAGAGCTGCACTCACTATTCTGCTGGTGCAGTCACTGTGTACATACATGACATTACTTATCCTGTACTGATCCTGAGTTACATCCTGTATTATACCCCAGAGCTGCACTCACTATTCTGCTGCTGGTGCAGTCACTGTGTACATACATGACATTACTTATCCTGTACTGATCCTGAGTTACATCCTGTATTATACTCCAGAGCTGCACTCACTATTCTGCTGCTGGTGCAGTCACTGTGTACATACATGACATTACTTATCCTGTACTGATGCTGAGTTACATCCTGTATTATACTCCAGAGTTGCACACACTATTCTGCTGCTGGTGCAGTCACTGTGTACATACATGACATTACTTATCCTGTACTGATCCTGAGTTACATCCTGTATTATACTCCAGAGCTGCACTCACTATTCTGCTGCTGGGGCAGTCACTGTGTACATACATGACATTACTGATCCTGAGTTACATCCTGTATTATACTCCAGAGCTGCACTCACTATTCTGCTGCTGGTGCAGTCACTGTGTACATACATGACATTACTTATCCTGTACTGATCCTGAGTTACATCCTGTATTATACCCCAGAGCTGCACTCACTATTCTGCTGCTGGTGCAGTCACGGTGTACATACATGACATTACTTATCCTGTACTGATCCTGAGTTACATCCTGTATTATACTCCAGAGCTGCACTCACTATTCTGCTGCTGGTGCAGTCACGGTGTACATACATGACATTACTTATCCTGTACTGATCCTGAGTTACATCCTGTATTATACTCCAGAGCTGCACTCACTATTCTGCTGCTGGTGCAGTCACGGTGTACATACATGACATTACTTATCCTGTACTGATCCTGAGTTACATCCTGTATTATACTCCAGAGCTGCACTCACTATTGTGCTGCTAGAAAAACTATGAAGCTTTCCCTGACCTCTTCTTCCACTTACCTGGAAATCAGTGATAGTGATGCGCCAGGTAAAGGCAGGGGAGCTTTCGCTGGTGTTCCTGACCAGTAGCGGGCCATATAGGGGCAGGCTGCTGACAAACTCACAGTGATAAGAGTAGTTACTGGGAGCGTTCACTTGAGGTGCCAGGAATGTGGCGTTCACGGTTCCATTATAAATCTCCACGTGGGTCATAGTGAACCAGTGCCGCGCGGACACCGGATACCGACGGTTATCGAACCGAAAGCTGCGGAAAACAGAAAAAAACGTAAAAAATACCAGGGAATAAAACCTGAATGTGACATCGCTGAGATGAGGAGGGCCGGTACTTACATTATCCTGATATCATTGTTGTAATTTAGCGCCAATCTGGAAGAGACAAATCAGAATAATTAGTCATCGGACCCCGGTCGACCCTTAACCTCTACCCTTCATATGGCAGTGATGGCAGCACTCACACGGCAGAGTCATTCCTGCAGACAGATCCGGCTGTGATCTGGGAGCCGGGCGAGATGAAGGTGGCATTGGTGAGATCCAGCTCCCGATCCATGGACACGGTGATGTTTGAGGCCCAGAACAGGATGCAGGGCTTATTCTCAGTATCATTGACAGATAGAGGGGGGTAAGAGGGGGTTTCGGCCTCTACTGCCAACAGCTGGCGCCCAAAACTGCCCACTCCAAAGTCATTTTCCCTATTTACCTAAAAGAAGGAAGAAAAAAAACAAGATTTTTTTTTTTAAAGGGACGATAAAGCAGAATTTATTAGAGGGAACCCGTCACCAGCTTTTACCCCATTAAACTACCGGCCCCTCAGGTCGGGGGATGAAATGTCCGTTCAATGATCCCGTTTTATGTGAAATCTCACCCATTTACCTTTAAATAAAAATCACCTCCACAGTCATGTGAGCAGAGAAGAGGCAGATTTTACTTACTGTCACTTCAGATTCTTATTATTTGGTTCTATAAAACCTAGAAACCTGCTGGTGTCATATTAAAGAATCTCATTTCACATATCACATCCGGCTTGTGTTTCTGTGATTTACAGAACTGAAGATTAATGTAGGTAAAGGCAGGATTTTTATCTGAACCAAAACTTTTCCTACTTCTATCTAATTCTATCTGGTTCTGCTGCCCATCTTTAAAATGACACCAGTAACATGGGCCTAGTTGCTAGAGAACTGAAGATAGAGGTGTGACATCACATGACCGGGGACACTCCCCCAGCAGCCTCTAAAATAGGAGTCACATGGGATGTGGGGGTCAGAGAATTTTTTATATATGTACACTGTTAAGATGTGGCATAAAACAGCCAATTCTAGAAAGCACATTTTATTGATCAATGTCAAGTTTAAAGGGAACCAGTCGACACATTTTCCAAATACAGTTCTTATACAGCCTGAGCAACTAACTGACCCCCTTCTTTTAGCTAAAAACTGTTTCCCTTACATGAACCTGGCATCATAGAGGATGTATCCTGCTCAAACGGCCCCTCCCATCTACTCCTCCCACTGTCCCATGCCTCTTCTCAGCATATCGTGTGACCAGGGTGATGTCATCTAAGGTCCTTTACCCCATATGTGCATCTGATCACATGAAATCACAGCAGCCTCCATGGACTTTAACTCCTCGCCAGCCTCCATGGAGGATGCTGTGATTTCATGCGATCAGATACATACATGAGGTTGACTATGCAATTGTAACAAGACCGTAGATGACATCACCCTGGTCAGAGGATATGAAGTTCCCAGAGACGTAACAGAGCTCTCTCAATGTTTCACAAAGCAGCATAGCATATCATAGTACTTAGACCTGTCAATCAGGAACAAGGAGGCGGGGCAATGCCCAGAGCAATAATCCATGAATATGTAGGGCCTCATAGGACTCTTTATTATTGTAACGTTGCAGTCATGGAGAGGAAATATTAAAGGATAAGTCAGAAGTACAGAAAATACAAAGTACAGAAATAAAGCTCCACGTACCCACGATGGCCTGAAGGCTGTGAGGATGGCGGTGCAGGGGATGCCCCCCGACTTCAGTGTGCTCAGCACCTGTCCTATCATCTGATCTGTAGAGAAAGACCAAATCATCTCCTAATACCAGATCCTTACTGTATCCATTACTGTATGGGATACGTATGATGTATGTGCGCGCTGCCCGTGGGATACGTATGATGTATGCGTGCGCTGCCCGTGGGATACGTATGATCTATGCGCGCACTGCCCGTGGGATACGTATGTATGATGTATGTGGGATACGTATGTATGATGTATGTGGGATACGTATGATGTATGCGCGCGCTGCCCGTGGGATACGCATGATGTATGCGTGATACGTATGATGTATGCGTGCTGCCCGTGGGATACGTATGATGTATGCGTGCGCTGCCCGTGGGATACGTATGTGGGTGCTGCCCGTGGGATACGTATGTATGTGGGATACGTATGATGTATGCGTGCTGCCCGTGGGATACGTATGATGTATGCGTGCGCTGCCCGTGGGATACGCATGTATGATGTATGTGGGATACGTATGTCCACTCACCATTGGTTCGGAGGACGTCTTTGGTTGCCACTAAGCCAGCACTGAGGGGGAAAGCACAGGAGTAAGTGACCATACTACAGCCCTGCGCCTCCTAACCTTCCCCATCATTGTCCTGCAAAACCGGTCACAACACGGAAACTGGCCCAGGTGGTGGGCAATCTGGGGTGGCCGGGGCATAGGAGGTAAGTGTCAGGAGGCGGGGTAAGTACTCACCTGCTGGTGTAGGGCAGACTCACTATAAGCAGTGATGGGATATTGGCATCCAGCCGCAGCTCTAACAGTGTAGAAGGATCCACGTGGAGGGGGCTGACCCCCAGCTTCTCCTTTAAGTAGGTGGGCAGGATGTTGGCAGCGTACCAATCCACCGCCGGCAGCACCAAAGAAGATGGCGACGACTCCATGATGTTCTACAATGCACACAAACGTGAGAAGGGTCATGGGAAGAGACAAGTGTATGACGCACAGCGCCCCGAGTGTAATGTACATTACTACAGGTCAGTGATCACACACACAAGCACTTACAACGCCCCGGCACGTGCCACCGCTTACAGATAAAAATCGGTGTGTGTGTGTGTAAATTTGTGTAATAAAAAGTTATACAATTTTCTAATATACAATTCCTCATTGTTCTCTAGATCTCTACTTGCTGTCATTCTACGGGAAGCTGCACTGTTTAAATCCTGTAGATAAACATCGGTCCCTGGTGATGTGATGTCACACAGGTGCACGGCTCGTTATATCCTCGGTCATGTGATGTCACACAGGTGCACGGCTCGTTATATCCTCGGTCATGTGATGTCACACAGGTGCACGGCTCGTTATATCCTCGGTCATGTGATGTCAGACAGGTGCACGGCTCGTTATATCCTCGGTCATGTGATGTCACACAGGTGCACGGCTCATTATATCCCTGGTCATGTGATGTTACACAGGTGCACGGCTCGTTATATCCTCGGTCATGTGATGTCAGACAGGTGCACGGCTCGTTATATCCCTGGTCATGTGATGTCACACAGGTGCACGGCTCGTTATATCCCTGGTCATGTGATGTTACACGGCTCGTTATATCCCTGGTCATGTGATGTTACACAGGTGCACGGCTCGTTATATTACAAAGAGTTATTGTGTGTTATAAGGAGCCGTGCACCTATGTGACATCACATGACCAGGGCATGGTGTTTCTGGAATATGATTTCCATCATCTTGCAGTTCCAGTTGCCCCCTTGTAGCTGCTGGGGGCAGGGCTCTCCTTCTCCTGTGATATTATAGCCCCTTTATACTACCTGTCAGTCTTCTCCTTGTACTTTAGAGGCTTTTCTCCTCTCCTGACAAGCAGGGCAGAGACACGATCCTATTGGCTCCTGCAGTGTACAGAGGATGACTATGCGGCCCCCTGGTTTTGGGGGTAGTGGATAAGCAGGCGCTCCTCCCTGCACATTAGGATGTGTACATTACTGTACACAGTAAACACGCTGTGTATAAGGAGGGCAGTTCACATCTTACCTCCAAATTTGGGAAGACGCTGTCCTGTTTGTTCCCATAGACTCCCCCGAAGGCTGTGAAATCTTCAATGCTCAGCTGGTAAAATAATGAGACAAGTTAGAGGTGGCAGCACCCAGGAAGTGTCATATATATGAGCGATAAGTGGGCGGGGGCTGGGTGATCGATCACGTTTCTTAAAGGGATTGGGACATCACAGACGCATCCTCCACCCTGTGCGATTACCAGGGCTCACAGAAATGACAAAAATTCCCCTCAAGTGTTGAATTATGAAGTCCAGCTGCACATACTAGATGGGGCTGCCCCCAAATCCCATGGGATGTAACTTCGGACGCCCCTTTAACATGTTTATTCCATTACCTTCTCCTGGAGGAAGAGCAGGACGTTCTTGGGACCGTTGCAGAGCGCTGCGTCCACATACTGGTTCAACTGGAGATCCGTAGTCACGTGACCGCCGTGGGTGCTGGGCTGTGCCGACCACAGGGAGCTGTCGGGACACAAGTCACATTAACCCCTTGTACACCGGCCTCCAGAAGATGCAGAGACGAAGCACAAGAGAATGTATCCGATGTATGCGGATGTGTATGGATTCCAGGAAAAGCACATGATGAGAGCGCGTGTGGTCACTGACAATGGCTCATTCACGGGCAGCCACGAAATTATAGACTGGGAACTGGAATAGTCACATAGTACTACTTCTATACTGACCCCAAGCATAAGACTGCACTACCGAGATCCCCCGACGTCTCCCTCCATGACAAGGACAAAGGGTTAAGTCTCAGTAATGCAGCCTCGGGCGGCATTTTTTTTAATTGTTCTCTTTTCTGTAATATTTTCTTTCCGCCAATGCTTTTTTTTTTTTTAAAGTAAATTGTTCTTAATTATGGTTTATGTGTAGAGGGAGGGGGGCTCGATGTCTTTATTAAGCAGAAGGGAATTGGGAAGTTTGAGGAGCAGTGGAGGGGGAGAGTGGTTGGAAAGACTAGGATTACGTACAGAAGGGTTGCATAAGGGGGCGGCAGGGAGGGCCTGATGGCTGTATGAAGAGGATGAACCCGGTGGAGTCAGGCGGCCAGACTCCTGGGGTTGGGGGGAATGGGGGGGGGGGTTTCTTGTGGGACAAGGTTATATTGTTGTGAAATAGTTTACTTATGTACAGCTTTCTATGGGATATATATATATATATATATATATATATATATATATATATATATATATGTATGTATGTATCTTCACACTATCATTTGCTTTAAAAGTCAACGGATTAAAAAAAAAAAGTTCTTAAATATAGCAACAGCTCATATGGAGTACAATGCACTCTGATGACATCATCCTATATGGAGTACAATACTCTATGATGACATCACAACCCGCCTATACGGAGTACAATACTCTATGATGACATCACAACCCGCCTATACGGAGTACAATACTCTATGATGACATCACAACCCGCCTATACGGAGTACAATACTCTATGATGACATCACAACCCGCCTATACGGAGTACAATACTCTATGATGACATCACAACCCGCCTATACGGAGTACAATACTCTATGATGACATCACAACCCGCCTATACGGAGTACAATACTCTATGATGACTCCTCTAGTATAAGTAACCATAGGTCCTGCGTCATGCATACTGGGAGTTGTAGTTGCACTACAGCAGGCAGTCGCAGGTTGTAGTTGGGGCCATTTAAATCTTTTGGGCATCATGTTCTGTCCATGTTGTTTCCGGGAACTATTATGAGGAAGTGGAAAGGAGAAGTGTCCGGCGCTGCACCAGATGTATGGAATGTATGGAATATGCTGCAATACGGTGAGTCACAGACCCATAGGGGACATGGGGGAAGGGGGGGGGGTAGGACCTTTGTCATTGATATGTTATGTAGGACACAAGTACAATACAAAATCCTACAAAATAAATGATGCAAAGAATATGCTGTATAGTGCAAGATTGTATGTAATATAGGCGCACCCCCTTGTATTTCATAATACTCTGTACTTAGCACACAGGGATGACATCACGACACCCTATGCCCGGGTATAATACACAATGATGACATCACGACACCCTATGCCCGGGTATAATACACAATGATGACATCACGGCCCCCTATGCCCGGGTATAATACACAATGATGACATCACGGCCCCCTATGCCCGGGTATAATACACAATGATGACATCACGGCCCCCTATGCCCGGGTATAATACACAATGATGACATCACGACACCCTAGGCCCGGGTATAATACACAATGATGACATCACGACACCCTATGCCCGGGTATAATACACAATGATGACATCACAACACCCTATGCTCGAGTATAATACACAGGGATGACATCACGACACCCTATGCCCGAGTATAATACACAGGGATGACATCACGACACCCTAGGCCCGGGTATAATACACAGGGATGACATCACGACACCCTAGGCCCGGGTATAATACACAATGATGACATCACGACACCCTATGCCCGGGTATAATACACAATGATGACATCACGACACCCTATGCCCGGGTATAATACACAATGATGACATCACGACACCCTATGCCCGGGTATAATACACAATGATGACATCACGACACCCTATGCTCGAGTATAATACACAATGATGACATCACGACACCCTATACCGAGTATAATACACAGGGATGACATCACGACACCCTATACCCGAGTACAACACACAATGATGACATCACGACACCCTAAAGCAGAGTATAATACACAGGGATGACATCACGGCCCCCTATACCGAGTATAATATACAGTGATGACATCACAACACCCTAAAGCAGAGTATAATACACAGTGATGGCATCATAAGTCCCTCATTAGGCTGAATCAGGACATAACGACGTCATGTCACGACACATCGCCGTTGGGTGCTGCGGTGACATCACATCCAGTATACACGTCATCCTCACCTCTCGCTCGACCACAGGAGGACGGGCACCTGCTGGGAGCTGGCCGCACGCCATGGCGCCTCCAGGAGCAGGAGGGCGGAGAGAAGAGCGAACATCCCAGTCGCCATCTTTCTGCCGCTGACACAGGGAAGACAATCACATGACTGCAGCCGATCAGGTGACACGGGGCGAGCTCATTGGCTGGTGTCACGGTCACTCAGGGAGCGGCAGGAGGGCGGGTTAAGTGTACGGGAATATGATTGGACAATTGAACGAACTTCCATGACGCATGCGCAGTCTGAGCCCTGTCGCTACTCCATAAAGACTAAGCATGCGCAGTAGTGTCCAGCAGGCAGATGGGTCACGAGCAATGTGTGGGAGAGGAAGATCCAATATTCTGGGACTGTGCCCCCAATTTAAGAAACATATCTGTGTGAACACGTCCCTAGCTGTGCGAATGGTCACATAATACCATGTACACCCTTCCTCGCTTCCATCGTGGTTATATCTCTGATCCAATGTGATCGGCCATGTTTCACCAAGACACTGTTCACACATATCAATTTAGTGCCACGTCCCACGCACAGCAGTAAATAATGTTACAGAAATGTGGAGAATTAGCCCCAAATATATGACAAAGCATCTTATCCCTGACACAATGACATCAGAAACCCAGAGGAAGAGCCTCGGAGTGCGGCATCGCTGGATCTAAAGCGCCATCATATTCCACAGTGCTGTACAAATCATGAGTCACATATACAAACAAAATCAGATTTTAAAGATTATTAACACGGCCATATGAAATAGGAGCGAGGACTCACAAGAGCTTACAGTCTATGTGCAGGAAGGGGGGGGGGGGAGGCAAAGGAGGTGTAGTAAATAGTATGGGAGTGTACACCGTTACTGAACACAGCGCCAGGGAATCTCCAGGACACATGGGAGCGCAGGATATACCCCAGCGCTGTGCTCAGCAATTTCCAACACTCCCATAGTATCAAATGGAGCGAAAAGACACACACTTAACCTTTAGCTCTAGCCATTTTCCGAATTGCCTGTGATCCCAGCAGTCAGACCCACATGATCAGCTTGTTAAACAGTGGATAGCAGATAACATGCAAACTTATAATCCCTTTAAGTTGCCCATACACATCAGGCCCCTATGCACCGCCTGTATCATGTCCCTGACTATACTGCATGATTTATAGCACTGGACTCTGTATGGATCACTGAGGCTCCTCATCTTCCTGGACCTATGGTGTGGAGGGATAGCTGGGAATCCTCCATGCACATCACATGCTGAGGTCAAATCAGTGGCTTAGGCAGTGTCACATCTAATCCTCAGCAGACAGGTTTTTACATCTAGTCATGTGTTTCCCCACAAACCTTGGCTTCTCCACCAGGAAATACAAACCATCTTCTCCAGTCACAACATGGAAATGAAAGTGCAAGTGGTCTATGAGGTAACATGACAGGAGGTCCAACATGCAGCCCCATGGATCATGACCACAGCGGTGTCCAGATGAATGGGCCAGTGGTGCCTTTGTAAGAGTCCCTATAAGAACCCCTATAAGAACCCCATCTGCATCAGTCCCAGAGTACATGTTACATGATGTTATATTACTTCCTATTGGACTGCAATTAATGCTGAAATCCATTCTTAGGATATCAAAGGGATCGTCCAGCAATAGAAATACAAAGTTGCAACCGCTCGTGACACGGACCCAGGTGCCATTACCTGGCACAACCCACAGACAGCGGTGACGCTGTGTGGGGAAGCGTTACTCTCTTGTAAGAACTCTCAACACAAAAGAAATGGAAAAGAAATGTAATCTTTATTGGAAAGACAGCTACAGAAAAATCGACAGTATAAAACGGTTTCGGTAGCCATTGTGCATTCCGACAGCACCAGTACGACCCATTTCATTACAATAAATAAAAGGCAGAAGGGAAGACTCCAGGAATGGAACGAGCAGTGCAATGGGTACAGACCCCTCCTCACAACTCCATGAGGCATTAAAATCGGAAAACCTGAAATCATCCAGCTTAAAAATGGTTAAAATCCAGCACAGCACAGGTCAATGGGTGTGGGGGTTAGTGACCCCGTGCCCTCACCGTGCGGCATGTAACTAATAGAACTTCATGTAAAGTCTCCTTCATGTAACCTAGCAGCAGTTTTAAGGCGCAAGCGCCAATGTACGTGTATAATAACCTGGTGGGGCGAGATCGCCCTCAACTCCAAGGGCTCGGGATGGATTCTAAAAGATAGGAAGGCATCTGGTGTGTGGACGGGATCTCCGGGTCGCGCTCTTTGGTCGCACCTCGTCACCTCTGCTCTTTAAAACTCTGGTGCAGATTCTCGGCCTCGGACTTCAGCTTGTGGAACTCCTCCTGGATGTAGTCTGTGATGGCTTTCCTCATCTCTACCTGCAGAGGACAATAACCCTGAGAATAAAGGGGCTGCGGGGTGGGATCAGTGCGGTGCTACCACCAATATTTACAGTGAGCCACTACCTGCCAGGGTACTGCTGTACGGCCCCATGTACCCCAATGGGCAACTGAGTAGTAGCATGGAGCAGAAATAACTGGGCCAGTCTTAACTTTCAGGGTGCGGTCACATGGTGCGTTTTGAATGAGTTTTAAAACCCATGCGTTATAACGCGTTTACCATGCGTCTGGCTGATGTGAATCAGTTTTTCTTTATTTCTGTAAGTGTAAGCAGCTGTAAAAGTGTAAACGCACCAAGTGACTGCACTCTCAATGTAATCCCCTACAGTGCGGGCCTCAATCAAGAAAACAGGGGTTCCACTCCCTCTTATTAATGAAAAAGTAGGTGAAGCAACTAGCCCCTTTATTCACTGTGTATGGAACTGCCATAGGTTCATAGGTCAGTAACCCTTTAACCCATAGTGACGTAAAAGTGACTATACAGTCCAGGCTCGACTCTCAGTGATAACATGTCCTTGAAGAAGGAGTCCGTGTGTAACTGGATATGTAAATACTAGGTGCTTACAGGCGTCCTGTGCTCAGCTCTCAACTTCTCCACCACAGCCGCAGTGCTGAACGGGCTCCCAACCAGCACAGTCACCTTCTGCAGGGGCAAAGGAGAAATGGAGTCAGTGACTGATCAATGCTATAGAAGAAACATTTACAGTCAATACAGGAGTGTGATGTATTCCTTCCAAAGATGATCAGTAAATAATACAAGAAAGAGCAGCAATGAACATACAATTTCTTAGCCAATATCAGAGAAATTATGAAGAAGCCACCTACCTGTCCCCACCGCGGTACATACGGTGGATCATTTGGAAGCACATCATTCATTCCTGGGGTACAAGAGGGAGAAATTACTGTCCATTATATACATGCATTGTTCTATCTTCCAGGAAAACAAACAAGCAAAAAAAAAAGCTAAAACTCCCAGCAAGCCTAACATTGGGGTGTCAATAGGGCCCTCGACAGAGCCAAGCTTCAGATGATATGAATTGATCAAACAATTAAATCAACAGCCTGATTGTGCTCTCCCACACAAAAGAGTTTGGACCCCGCTAAATACATGAAGTTGTTAGTTTTACAGTTATGTCCAGCGTAGGAGTAAGTACTTACCGACATGCCAGAGAGGGAGAATGACAGGGCTCAGGGTACACTCAGATATTAAACGTCCAATGCCTAAAGACAAAAGGGGGGCAGGTATAAGTACATGTGTAATATCTACCAAACCCCAATCTGTTTCATACTATTTCCACCCAATGATCACCTACCCCACTTCAGCCTCATCACATCTGGGGTCATGTTAACTTTTCCTAAAAGGGAAAAAAAAAAAGCTCAGTCTTAGTAGATTGTGACTACACAGTAGATCAGGAATACCTTGTATAAAGTAATGGAGGAGTCATTACCTTCAGGAAACATGTGCACCCACTCCCCATTGTTCAGGCGCTCCAGGATAAAGTCCATCCCCTTCTGATATACCCCGTCTCCTGCAAAACCAGAAGAAAAAGGTGAATGGGATGTATAAATCATGCACATCAGATCACCTTTTTCCATAAGACGTACATATAAAATAACACTGTATGGTATCTAAAGGAAAAAAGGAAAGTTTCAATTCACTGACAGCAAACAGAATAGACCATTTTGATGGAGCCGGATGTTTGGCTTAAAGGGCTTCTACCACCAGGATGAAGAACTTTATGCAAAT
Source organism: Engystomops pustulosus (assembly GCF_040894005.1). NCBI lineage: Eukaryota > Metazoa > Chordata > Amphibia > Anura > Leptodactylidae > Engystomops > Engystomops pustulosus. The sequence continues at coordinate 102,158,328 of NC_092419.1, forward strand.
GAGACTGATGGGCTCCAGGCTGCATAGTTTTTAATGGAACCTGAAGCCCCTCAGGCTCATTTGCATACCATACTTCATCCTGACAGTAGATGTCCTTTAATGACTCCAAAGACCTGATTAGAAAGGGATGTGACTTTTTTTTAGCACTGACCTCGGCACACCGGCACACACTTGCCCATACTGAAGAACCAGGAGTGCACTTCTTTTGTAAAACATATATCAGCAGCAGTGGGAGTCCTAGGAGAGGGGGACACAAAACATTTCAATGAAAAGAAACAGGATATAAACAGTTATCTCTATATTAGTGATAATATATGACGAAAACACGCACCATCGCATTGTCCTCAGGTTCCATAGATGCCTAAACTTCAGAATACCTGGAATACAGGAAAAAAAATGAACTGTGACCTTTATTTTAGGACAATAGTTCCCAGTCCAGTTGTTACAAAACTACAATTTATTGACTGCCACAGTTGGACCAGCACCGGTTAGGGACCCCTCCTCTATGACATTGCTCCTTACCCCACAGGTGAGGATCGTCCATACAGGACTGGTGGTTGCAGATGGTGATAAGTGGAGTGTCCGGCTGCCGCTTCTCGATCAGATCATATAAAACCTCTTTGTTGTGCACCCGCAGACTATTCATGTACTCTGTAAGATGAAGTCATTTTAGAGATCAATGCAGGGGCATCAAGGTTGTGAGAGGTGTTAAGACAATCTTATAATTCAGGGCCTGGGTCCTATGAATCCAGCATTGGACTAACCTACTGGATTAGTGTGATTAACCTTTGGACTGTGGGCCTGAATGCTAGTGCATACATAGCCTAATATACTTATTTCTAAGCCAGTGCTATGCAGTCCAATCTCTCCTGATCCTTGTACACTACAACTCTCAGCATGCCCCAACTGGTTGACACCTGGGTAAATACTGCTGCATGTCAGGTAGAAAGCCTATACCTGACAGCCACCAAGTTACAACCACATGTACAATGTATGCAAGTCTCTGCAAATGCCCATATCCAAAGTTAGATACCTATGGCCCCCGATCTAACATCAGATTATGGGGGGGTCTGATGCCCGCTGCTCCAGGCTCCATCCATTCTACAGCTGATCAGTGCTGGGTCTTCACCTATTACTATCCTTTGAGACCACCTTCTATAACCCCTGGCAGACTCTTTGTAACCCTCAGAGTGGGAGTTGTAGTTCTACAACAGGTATGTAAAGGTGATATACTTACTGGTCCATACCCAGCTGTAAGTGCCAACCAGCCCGGTGATCACTGTACTTGTAACATGCCGAAATACATGCGACTTAACGGGGAACGGCCAGCTCACCACCAGCGGCATCTTACCAACATAGGTCTGCAGAGATCTGGAAAAGCAACAAGAGAAGATGTTATAATAATCTATAATGTGGGGCACTGAATATTACAGAATCCGTGGCTGGTGCTCTGCAGGTTTACAGTAACAGTTTCATCACATAAAACCCAGTAGTGACGGCACTACCCAAACAAATCCTAGAAAACAAAGACCACCACGACAAAAACAAGGCCACAGTCACCCAGCTTTCTCTAGGTCTGCATTGACTGTAGGGGTTGGGGGTGCAGAGTCTTGGGCGCCTGGGAAAGTTGGGTGACAAACCTGTGAGAGCTGTAATGGATGCATTATGATTTAGCACCCAGCTTTCCCAGGATCAGATATAGTGACAAGGTTTAAGTCACTTTTGCATGGTGTAAGTTCCCATGAGACATATAATTGTCTGTGATGGAGATTATTTCTGAGGTCAAATCCCAAATTTGATCTTCGTTTTGCCATAAACCCAGTTATTCCACATCCGCCGCACGAACCCCCATCTCCTCCGGGGAAGCTTTTCAGGAAAGCCCGAGGCTTCGGCCTAGTACAGCGGCACGGGCAGCCTCTGGCTTCACTGCCGGCTACAGACACCGGACGTTTCCCCGGGTCTCCACCTCGTGTGGTGACGTGATGACGGGTGGAGGCTGTCACCAACACCGAAGCCGAGCACAGATGGGGGGCCGGGGATGTGGAAGTCCTGGGGGCCGCCATCTTGGATGTATCCTTCCCCACTCACCTGGGAGGCAGCGGAGTGTGAGGGAGGCTTCATTCAGACGAGTCCTTCACTAGTTTCTTATGTCACCCTGCAGCCCCGGCACCGCTCACTAGATGGAGCTCGTGCCCACAACATGGCGGCCCCAGGCCCCGACATCAGCCCTGCCCTGCAAATTACACCATTTACACCAAGACCTCTGCATGCTGTCACTGAATGAAAACACACACCGTGTGCACCTGTCCTGTGCACAGCTGAAGGTTTGTTACAGTGTGCAATTCTAAAGGCATCTATGGCATTCAGGCTTCACACTATACAGATTATGTGTGTTGTATGATGTGTAATATCAGCTGTGTACATATATACATGTAATAATCATGTCTCCCCTTTATTACAGTCTGTCCATCCCCACAGGAACAGCTACCGAGCCGTGCAGAGCCAGGACCTGTCTGTGATGGAGGACTGCTGCAGCGTGATCACAACTTTCCCCTATAGCCGTGCAAACGATAAGCAAAAGTCCCATAGCTGCTTTTTTCCCACTGATTAGGGGTCCATGGAAAACATTTTTAGAGGATCAGTAGAAAAAACTTAAAGGCAACCTGTCATCAGATATAGGTCTAATAAACCACTACCAATATGTTATCTAGCAGCCCCAGATCATGTTTCTTTCATGGCCCAGCGTGCCTCCATCACCCAGAAAATCAAATTTGAAGTGAGATGTAAATCGGTTTTATAAAGTCAAGCAGGCGGAGAGTTTAACACTGAAGTCAAGCTCTCCCTGCCTAAAAACGCCTCCTCTCCTGTGATGGACATCATGCATCGGACTTCAGGAGATTTGGTTAGTGATGTGTCTGGATGTCGGACCATCAATTACAATGGCGGGGCTTTCTGAGGAAGAGAGAGCTTGACTTCAGTGTTTAAATCTCTGCCTCCTTGGCTTTCTGCAACCAGCTTACATCTCACTTCAAAGTTGATTATGTGGATGCTGCCACCTCAGTGGGTCATGGAAGAAATGTGATCTGGAATGTGTTCAGCTGCTTGACAGTATACTGGAAGTGGTTTATTAGGTCAATTTCTGCTGACAGGTTCCCTTTAAGTATGAAAAAGAATGGTTGAGAAAGGGACCAGTGAAAATCATCGATGTGCAGAAAAAAAAAACGGATTGTGCCCTTATTCTAAGGTTCGGGTCATCACCCATAGACGTCATTGTAAAAAAGAAAACTTAAAAAAAACTGTGTGGATGCGTCAGGAATAGTAACAGGATCATTATTTTATTTTCAGCACTGAGCAATTTATACACAAAAAAAAATGCATTGTCTATGTGATTGTCTGTGGATTTTCAGCACAATTTTACGCGCAGATTTTGGTGCTGAAAATCTGTAATGCGGTAGCGTATAAGTGAATGTGATTTGCGTATTTTTCAGCACGGAAATTGTTGCTCAATGCATAAAATAATGATCATGTTACTTCTCTTGTGCGTTCTCGCTTCTGTCTTTTTTTACACTGAAGTCTATGGGACAGTGAAAATCTTCATGAAATCTGTTTTCATGGAAAATCTTTAAAAAAAAAAAAAACGCAAGGCTAAATGGACAAATCTGCATAAAAAAAAGGCTCAGAAAAAAAAACATGGTAATTGGATGCAAATTTTCATACAGATTTTTTGCATGACAATCTACCACCAGGATGAAGGATTGTAAACCAAGCACACTGACATACTTGTGTGTGCCCCCTCTGGCAGGATCTGCTCTTATTTAGGGTCTATTCACACGTGGTATGCCCACCGTGTGCTGGAGAGGAGGAGGAGGAGGTGACCCCTCCTCCCTCCATAGAAAACAGCAAGCTCTATCTTTTTGTGGTGTGGGGCCTGGATCCCCGCCGTACCGCTATTGCCATCTATGGGGATGTACATGCGGCCGCAAATTTGCGCCCGCATATACGTCCCCGCAGACGGCCATGTGAATTTACCCTTAAAGGGAACCTGTCACCAGGGACCTAATTTTCACTAAATACAGGTTGCAGAAGCCCTTACAGCTGTACTGCACATCTGTCTTTCTGCCTTTGCAGAATATTGCATTACAATATAATTGTGAATTGTCTGTTATAACTTACCTTGGATCCTGACAGAATCCTTTGTGTAGTCCTAGGGGTTGGGCTTTGATTTCAATGCATTTGAAAAACAACATGTGACTTGTCTGTACTTCAGGCTGCCTCCATCTTTGTGCTCCTGTACATCTCTTCCCTCTCCTACTGATGTCAGCTCACCAGGCTGTGACCTCTGTTAAGGAGCAGGAGGAGGAGCTGTACAGGAGCACAAAGATGGGGGCAGCCTGCAGTACAGACAACTCACATGTTGTTTTTTGAAATGCATAAAAATCAAAGCAGAACCCCTGGAACTACACAGAGGACTATGTCAGGGTGCAAGGTAAGTTATAACACACAATAATATTATAATGCAAATGCTTAGAAAAAGCAGAAAGACATATTTGCACTGCAGCTGTAATGGGCTTTTGCAACCTGTCTTTAGTGGAAATTAGATCCCTGGTGACAGGTTCCCTTTAAGCTTCCTATGCCCTTGTTTTTAAGAAAGAAAGGCTTTAAAATTATGCAAAAATGAGCTTGTTGGGCTCTAGACTCTGGTTTGCCTGCAAAAGCAAGTAAGGCCTCATCCGCAGGTTAGGGCCTGGATAGGGCTTTGTTCCTTCATGGGAAAACCCCTTTAACACCTATGGAGCCCAGAGCCCCTTGGGCTCATTTGCATAATTTTAAAAGCCTTTATAAAAAAAAAAAACACGGCATAAAAAGCTGATTAGCAAAATGACCCCCGAGTACCAGACAGTATACAATCTATAGAACTCGGGGAATATTACAAAATGATTTTATTACAATTTATTGAGTGAACCGCACGTTCTTTGGTCTAGACTTTTTTGGGGGAGCTCCACTATCAAAGATGATGTTGGGGGTTTCACAGTGACAGGGGTCCAATGTTGAGATTTACTTGGGTTCTGTAGATTCAAAGGCATCTGCTCCCAAGGGTTCTAGGAGTTGTACATATCCACAGGTCACGTAGGGGCTTTCTCTGGGTGCTCCATATTCACAGAACTTCACTCTTGAGGTTCCTTAGGGGGGTTGTTCTGTGTCAGAGCTCTGGTTTTGGGAGGGGGGGGGTGTTCTGTGTTAGAGCTCTGGTGTTGGGGGGGGGGCTGTTCTGTGTTAGAGCTCTGGTGTTGGGGGGGGGGGCTGTTCTGTGTTAGAGCTCTGGTGTTGAGGTGCTGTGCTGGGGTCTATGTTTTGTTAGAGAGCTGGAATGAAGGTTTTTAGGATGCTTCACAGTTCGTGTTTTGGGGTGCTGCACAGTATTGAACACTACTAGGGTGTCATCCATCCGGGAACAGCCAATTTAGGAACTTCATAGATACCTCAAATCCGAGGAAACAAGCCTGAAATAAAAGAAGATAAGAAGTGGCTCAGTGGGGAACCAGCAGGGGAGTCCCCCCAACCCCACACTCCCCTCTCTGCCCCCCACACTCCCCTCTCTGCCCCCCACACTGACTTGCATTATATAATTACATTATATAATAGACTCTGTCTATATATAGACTCTGTACTCACGGCGTTGGCTGGGAAGGCTCGTAACATGGCAGCTGTGAATCCCTTGTACAGACCTCGGGGTCCCTCATCTCTCAGGACTTCCCTGAAAACATCTGCGACTCTCCTGTATCTGCTCTCCGGGGCTGGAATCAGACGGTAAGTGGTTAAAAATCTAAGTAAACCAGTTTGTGAACTAAGAGGCTAGAGATAAATAGAACCAATATAGAGAAATTCTCTATTCACTGGTTTTAAGAGCTCCGCTTGCTGTCAGTTCATTGAAAGGAGACTTCCCCCAGCTGAGGGTTTGTTACAATTGCATCCAGTCTAACAGTCCTAATTTCCAAATGTACTGAAGTGATAGAAGAGTGTGGATGGAGTTACTCACCTGTCTGGAAGCGTGACTTGAGCACATCCATAGGAATGGCTACTATCCAGTTGCAGATGCCGGCCACCCCTCCGGCGAGCAGAATCCGGGCGACACTGAGGTCACTGACTCTGCGGAGGACGGTAAGGGGCTTAGTACAGAGCTTTGACATCTCGATCCATCATAGGGCAGCATAATCCTTTAAGCCCCTTCTGCACTAAGTAGATAGCGCCACCTAGTGGTCAGTATATCAGTGTGGTATCCACAACGTCACAACTCACCTTCCTCCGTGTGGTGTCATCTTCTCCTTCATTAACTCATAACTCATGAAATACACGCCGGTAGCCGGGATATCTGGTGGAGAAGAGGATATTCTTGTAAGCTCGGCTCCAGATGGGGGCGCCATTGTTACAGCACCTCCATTCCCGGTGTCAGGTTAGACCTCCATGAACATAAAGCCATAGAAGAATGTGACCAGATGGGAATAACCGCAGCACATCTAGAAAAGCCCATTATCTATGTGTGAGGCGGTAGTTACCTCTCAGGAGGGTGAGTACTGTACCCCTGTACAAGCTGCGGAGGCCCATCTCCTGAAACAGCTGCCTGGCACAATCTACAGGCCCCGAAAATCTCTTCTGTGCGCTGTTCGCTTGAGCCTTAGGATGAGAAGAAGGTACTGAGCACATAGTCCAGAGCTGTGCTGGTGCAACACTACAACTCCCAGCATGCCCGGAGAGTCATAGGCATAGAGGGCATGCTGGGTTTTGTAGTTCTGCAGCAGCTGTTGAGCCTTCATTCCTCTATAACGTGTGGACATTACCTGCAGCAGGCACTTGATCCTTTCGGCAGGGACCACAATGATGGCGGTGCACAGTCCTGACAGACCCCCCGCTATGAAGACCTGGTGCGCCCTGCAGGGTATAATAAGTTATTGCATCACACATGGCCGTGGAGGGGCTCTGGCATAATACATAGACCATCCACATGTGACCTCTCACCTCATAGACATGTGACCTCTCACCTCAGCTTCTCCTGTGGATGAGTCTGCTGTAGCTTCTTCCCAAGGCTGAAGCCAAAAAACGTCATTGCCATTATAGGGGTGACTCCTGCCAGGGGGGCTCCCATCCCTTTGTAGAGACCCCATAGTCCCTAAGGGGGGAAATAACAATGCATGGATTATTAGAGAATTAGTATGGGAAAACATGGAAAAATGGATCGGAGCGTGTACATTCCTGGATGTAATGACGTTACCTTCACTGTGCACATTACCACCGAGCTTCACATGGTGTTTATTAGGATTCATTATGGCTGCGGGATTGGCTCAGTGGTCATGTGCACAATGTGCGGGATTGGCTCAGTGGTCATGTGCACAATGTGCGGGATTGGCTCAGTGGTCATGTGCACAATGTGCGGGACTGGCTCAGTGGTCCTGTGTACAATGTGCGGGACTGGCTCAGTGGTCCTGTGTACAATGTGCAGGACTGGCTCAGTGGTCCTGTGTACAATGTGCAGGACTGGCTCAGTGGTCCTGTGTACAATGTGCAGGATTTTCTCAGTGGTCCTGTGCACAATGTATGTGCAGTTTCCGCATCTGGAAATCGGGGGCTGGTGCAGGGTTATCACAAGATTTCCAATTCCTAGACTGTATCTAAGTATCGGATACTTGTGTATCAGTGTGACCGTTATACATACACAACATGTTGCAACTATATTGGTTTCCTGTAAACTTCCTGTAACAAACCACAGTCCTGGATCTCTGCCTTTAGGTTGTCGGCTGTGTCTCTCTGTCTCTCTCTCTGTGTCTCTCTCTGTGTCTCTCTCTGTGTCTCTCTCTCTGTCTCTTTCTCTGTCTGTCTCTCTCTGTGTCTCTCTCTCTGTCTCTTTCTCTGTCTGTCTCTCTCTCGGTCTCTCTCTGTCTGTCTCTGTCTCTCTGTCTGTGTCTCTCTCTCTGTCTTTCTCTCTCTCTCGGTCTTTCTCGTTCTCTGTCTATCTCTCTCTGTCTCTCTCTCTCTTGTCTCTGTCTCTCTCTCGGTCTCTGTCTGTCTCTGTCTCTCTCTGTCCCTCTCTGCATGGGACCTGGATTACTACATGATCCATATGTGGACATGACATCCCACCTCTTCCTGCTTCACATTAGATCCGCCCTGTGTCACAGCCGCTGGTCTGGGATGGGGGGGCCTCTTCTTATTACCCCTCCCAGTGACTCATATTCGGATAAGAGAGGGAGCGGAGCCCGGGATATGGAGGTGAGGTGCAGGAAGCCTGCAGATACATTGTTACTGTCCGGCTTCCTAGGTTTGGGGTTTGTAGATCTAATAGTATAATGTTACTGGGTGACTCTACTGCGGGTGTTCTCAGCAGCTTATACGTGCAGATATTTATAGGGTGCAGGAAAAGATGCCACCTGTGCCACCGGGAAGGGGCAGAAACCCTGAAATCTGTGCAAATTTTCTGAGATCATGACTTCTGCCTGAGGATTACTTTTGGCTGAATGTACATGAAAGCCAGAATTTGTAGTATGAAAAGACCGCAGAACCCAGACCAGCGCTATAGTCTCTTCACTTCTCACCGAGAACAACGCCACTCATACCACAGTGGCTGTGCTTGGTATTACACTAGAATAGGACTGAACTATGAATAGAGCTTCATGGCTACATCAGGTCACTGGGTGTCAGACTCCTGACAATCTATTATTGATCACCTATGCTAAGAATAAGGGGTGAGTGTTTTAAACGTGGAATATCCCTTTAAGCTGGCTATAGTCTAAAAGATGACTGTTCTTTCTGTGGTGCTAATGCAGGCCGTATGGCTCAATCTGCACTCCAGCTATTTCTCAGTGTCCCCGATACACTTTCATTTATAGCCTGGCTGAGTGTGCATGTGCGCAGGATAGGTAGAGAGGAGGATCCGCTGCCAGACACTAAGGTCAAATCTGAAGGCACAGATTATGTAGTGTGTACGACCACTGACATTTATGAGCCAAAGGAAGTGGCCATATTGGATGTGTATTTGTAGAATGATGGAACCGGATCACTGCCCGCTATCATCATACAGTACGTGGGCGGCTGCTCCGCCGTGTCACTGGTGCCATCTGCTCCTCTTTGGGCTTGTGCATTTTCTTGTCGGGATAACTGACCCTCTCTTCTGGGAAGGGGTAGAGGCTATATTAGGGTCAGGAGCAACAGAACTGTTATACAAATTATCACTTATATACAGGGTCTGGCTTACACTCATCCAGCTAGTCCTCCGCATAATTCATAGATTCATGGTCAGACTTAAAGGGCACCTACCACCACGAATCTACCTATAAAGGTAGATCGGGTGGTAGGTGGATGTATGGGACGTGAGGATAGCCCTTTTTAAAGCTAATCCCCGCTAGCGTACCATAAACTTTATTGCGCTAATATGTTAATTTAATTAAGCGACTACCGGGGCGTGGAGTAGCCGGATACGAGGCTACACGGCGCGGCTACTCCACGCCCCAGTAGCTGCTTTCCCCCGCCTACCCTGTGACCTACCCCGAGAAGCCGGAGTTCTGCGCATGCGCAGTAACTCCGGCCAAGATGCGCGATCTCGGGAACGTATGGGATGTATCCTTCCGGATGAACTTTACCTGTTCCGTCAGGTGTTCCCTTCCAGTTGTGGATGTATTTTGGCCTAATGAAGACGCTTCTTTGGTGTTGAAGTGCGTAGCCCCATTTATATACCAAATAAATGAACCCTCATCTCCATTTTCCCTGCCGTCGCCTCTATTTTATCTATTGTACAGCACGTCAGCCTTGCTCTGCCCCTCCTATCATTATTATATAATAATTATTATACACTGGGACCTCCCAGCCTTGGGGCTAGACGCAGCAGAACGTTACTCCCACCGCTTCAGCTAGTTGGCACTATTGCATGTTTTTAGGTGCCGGGTCCACAAATATCTCTCTGGTTCTTTTCTGCTATAACTTATTCAGGGTCTGATTGGGACCACCCTACTAATAAGAATAGGGATGGCTTGTGCCCGGTGTGAATGGTGGCTGTGCAGACCTATGTTACAAGGAGCTTATGTTTGTTGTGATCCCAGCAGTCAGACCCCCTCCTATCAGGCACTATATGGATTTCATCATGTGAAGGCATATTATTTCCAAATACCACAGCATTATGGACATGGGGGTCCAATCTCTGAGAACCTTAACAATACCGAGATAGTTATGGGGCTGCATTACTAAACGAGTACTGAGGTCACATCACTCTCCGGATCAGTGGGGAGTAGATTTCTTCCTGTAGTATAATGCACATCTAGTATGGGATCTGTACATGATAACACAAGGCCGTGTACCTGGTGTCTCTCCACGCCTGGTGCTGGATTGTGAAATGTCCTGCTCCGAGGGCAGTCCCCGGTCAGTTTAGCCATTACTCATCCTCTGACCCCTCTTTCTAGGCTGCAGCGGGTCAGTCGGCTTTGGATACACTCACCTGTCGGGAGACGATTTTGCGGAAGCAGTCCATAGTGTTATTATACTGAAGCGCGCGTCCTCCGACAGCCGGGGCCTGGATCTGTAGATTCACCTGGAGACGCAGGTATCACAGTATTACACCATAGCTCGGTCCACACACCAGGGACCCCCCACCAACTCCCTGACACAGTCTTGTTAAGGGAATTTCTTTGTTTGTTTTCCAATATTGACTCTGCAGATTTTAAGGAATGTTACCCCAGGAGCGAGATCCAATATCCATCAATGTATAATGGAAAGTTCTGCAACTTTGGAAACCTTTAGGGACGTTTTCTGGATCTCTGTTTGCTTACAGATCTACATTGGAGATAACACGGATCTCCTAGTTTGTTACAATGTATCGGGGCATCGAGAATGTATCAGAGATTTTGCAGAAAAGATCTAGTTGTAGTAAACCCTGAATTCTACTGCGTATTAGGCCTTCGACGTAAAAACTTTAAATGTCTATTTTCACAAACTTTGCAGAATTTTAAGGCAAACGGAAGAAGCTCTTTCAATACGTAACATGTTTAATGAGAAGGTATTCTGATCGCGTATCTCATAGACCATGTATATATATATATATATATATATGGTATATAGGAGAGATAGTAACCCCCCCTCTTTGGTCAGAGTTGGCTGCTGAATGACTGATAATAGTACAGCAGACACTCCCAGATCTGAGACTGGAGATAACACATAACGTCTCTATAGGTATCCGTGCTCCCTATATCCCATCAGCATAAGAATATGCGGAGATCTGTGGATATTACTATACACCGGAGCAGATTTCTATAGCTGCTTCATTCATTTGTTGTGATCAATGTCCCAGTTATAACCTGCTGATTCATAGGGGTCTTATCTCCTATAACCTATTCAGTACTAGAATACCCCTTTAATGACACAGTGACATCCCCTTTATTACTCTATTTACCCCATCCCATCTTGAAGACGGGCAGCACTCACCTTGACTGTATCCATGGGTTGTCCGGCCAGGGTGAGGCACACTCCTCCCATACCTCCGGACACAAAATACTTGATGTATGCCAGCGGGCGAGCTCCATAGTCAGAGGACATGTGTGTGTGGCTGCAGTGACCTCCTGCGGGCGTTGTGTCTCTGGCGCTGGGTGTAGCCTGTAGACACCACACCAAGAAGATGCTGATAGTGGGAATGTGTGAGGAAGAGTCCAGCTGGTAAGACTTGTGGCTGTATGTAGGGATAGATAGAGGAGTGTGTAGTGTAGTAGCAGCAGTGCTGTCACAGGCAGTGTCACGTCAGTGGCAGTGAGGTCCCTGGGATATGTTGGCACGCTCATGCACAGCTCTTGCCAGGCAGGGTAAAGTCTACGATTGAAACAACACAATTTATATTATTGTATAATCTAAAACCGTCCAACATCCTGAAAAGTTCTATTACAGAGCGTTGTCCCCCACTATGTGGTCTATTATATATTATAATCATCTCCAGCCTCTGTCTTCCAGGGATACCAGACGATCATGTTCGGCTTCTTCCACCTCCTCACCCTTTGCACCCTGGGGTCATACGTGACGCCATTCAGGATCTGCGCCTTTAATGGCCAACACTTCGGAGAGAAGAAAGTCGCCAATGATGAAATCCTTAATGTCGTGGTAAAGGTAAGAAGGGAACAAAGACATGAGATTTACCAGGTAGCGATACTCTGCGGCTCCGTTACTTGGTGCCTGATTCCCTGTTATCTGTCCCGGTGAAGATCGTGCAGCGATGTGACATCTGTCTTCTTCAGGAAGTGCACGATCCTAAAGGAACCGTAGTGTCCAAGCTCATGTCTGTCCTCAACAGGTGAGACCTTCTATATCTATATCGTAGGTAAGAATCCGGAAAAGTCAGTCTGGTATCAACCCTGTTCTTCTCCTTACAGACCAAAGGACGAATTCTTAGCAGTGAGCAGCCCCCCCCTCGGGCGCAAGTCCTACACCGAGCAATATGTCTTCATATACAAGTCAGTGTTGTAATCCCTTCCCCCACTCATGTATTCTTCACAGGCCATAATAGGATTGGACATGTTGAAATCCAGTCGCCCAATTTTTCATTTCTACTCTCACCAATGGTTATTAGGGACACCCCCAGTCATTAGGGTGATGAGACATTTCTCCAAAATTCTTTTATTCAAAGTATATTGTCAGCTTAAAGGAAATCTACCATTTGTAGACTTGAGAATGCTGTAGCTGCACTGAGGCAGAAACATATCTTGTTTAATCCCTGAACCGAGCGGTTTTGCTCAAAAAACTATTATAAAATTCAGGACCTTGGGAAAGCTGGGTGTAGACTGGCTGCTGTGTTTCACAGAGCTTCCTGAACCGTCCAGACGGGACTAATCAACCTGAGCTGGACGACTTATACACAGCAGCTGGGGGATGGTGCAGCCATTGATTACTTCTGCCTGTCAGGGACAACACAGGGATGACATGTTCTCGGCTTTTGCTGGGCTGGACAAGACTGGAGCAGTAATTGGGTTGAAGAAAAGCGCCGGGGCAGCCACGGGAGCGACAGAGCCTCATTATCATAATTTTATAATTATTTCATCAGCAAAACCACTCGGATCAGGGATTAAACAAGATATGTTTCTGCATCAGTGTAGCTGCAGCATTTTCAAGTATGTTTGGCTCATAATGCATCAAATCAAATGGTAGATTTCCTTTAAATGATCAGTAATATTAAAATAATATTTGCATCAATCTATAGTACAAGTGACTACTGGAAACTGTTGGGGGACGTATATACGGCCGCAAGCTTGCGGCCGTATATATGTCCCACATAGGCCGGCAATTGGCCCACGGAGCTGTACGATACAGCACACATGCGGCACCGTACTGTTCCGTGCCCGGAGAAAAGATAGGACATGTCCTATCTTTCCCTGTATTATGGTGCCATGCGCCATGTATCTCTATGGAAAGGGGCGGGAGCAAGCAGCACTCACCCCCTCCTCCTCCCCCGAGCGCCGAGGTGTGCCCGCTGAATGGCGGGCACACGTTTGTGTGAATGTAGCCTAATATAGGTTATCAGAGATATGTGCCTCCATCACTGCTCTATTCTGGAGCTCACCAAGGATTCATGTTACATAGTAGTCTATGGAGAGGGCAGGAGTCACAGCAGCTAGGTCTCCTTCCCCAGGGTCTGGAGTTCACCGAGGATTCATGTTACATAGTAGTCTATGGAGAGGGCAGGAGTCACAGCAGCTAGGTCTCCTTCCCCAGGGTCTGGAGCTCACCGAGGATTCATGTTACATAGTAGTCTATGGAGAGGGCAGGAGTCACAGCAGCTAGGTCTCCTTCCCCAGGGTCTGGAGCTCACCGAGGATTCACATTACATAGTAGTCTATGGAGAGGGCAGGAGTCACAGCAGCTAGGTCTCCTTCCCCAGGGTCTGGAGCTCACCGAGGATTCATGTTACATAGTAGTCTATGGAGAGGGCAGGAGTCACAGCAGCTAGGTCTCCTTCCCCAGGGTCTGGAGCTCACCAGGGATTCACATTACATAGTGGTCTATGGAGAGGGGTGGAGTCACGGAGCCTTAAGTAGAGATAAATAATAGCTCATCCTTATACTCCTGTAGGTCATTCATGGTCACAGTAAGAGATCAGTACAAGTATGAAGATAACGATACATCCGCTCCGGACGTGTTCGCTCGAGAACCTTACATCGTTCGCTTTGCTCTGGAGTTGACAGGTCAGTGATCGGGATGATGATCAGTCGTGTATTTTTCTTTGGTCTTTTTGTACTTCTGTAGTTTAATACACTTCACCACCTCCAGGCGTCGCTCTTCTCAGGGGGAGATTTTAACCATTGATTGTTTTGAGGCTTCTCTCTGCAGCCCTCCCGGATCTGGTTATCATCCCGCAGCACACAGAACCAGAGAAAGCCGGGACCGAGCTGGAGGCTCTTTACGACGTCTTCACAGAGGTCCGGAGGCGCTGGAGATGTAAGGTGCGGCCACCCATGTTGGGTCCATCACTTGGGGTCTGGATGTTGGGGAGCTTCTGATTACCCCAGGAGGTTTTTCAGATTTTTGGAAGACCCCCTACATATAAGAGCTCCATATGTACATTGTATGTAGTGGCGGTGATGTAGAGGGTAGAGCCGTGTCCACACCATATATTAGAGCTGCTACTCTGCTACAATGGTTGGGATTATAGTGTATGGCCTTGCTAGCAGGAGGTTCCAGGACAGGATATCCCTTTAACTCCGGTGCTGGAGACGTCTGCGTATTAAAGTGCATAGGAGAGGGAATCTTTCCCTCATTAGAAGGATTATGAACGATTAGTAGATGTAATGACCTCGCTGCAGGGTTGTGACAATGTTTCAGTGTGACGCTCAGTGTCCTTGTAGTGTATGATGTCCCTCATTGATCCCACTGCTCGGTGCCATGTTGTTTCCATTGTATCAGTAGGATTAATCTTTACTCTGTACAGAACGTCGTGTTAATGGGAGACTTCAACGCCGGCTGCAAGTATCTGTCCAAGAAGAAGACCAAGTCTCTCCGATTATCTAAAGATCCTGACTTCCAGTGGCTGATAAGTGACGGCACCGACACCACCGTGAAGGAGAGCACCAGCTGCGCCTATGACAGGTGACGGGGTCTCGTACACGCCTTCCAGAATTACTCAAAGGGGGTCTCTAGTTTAGAAACCTATATTCAGATACTATTCAAAACCCTATGGGGGAGATTCATTATGAGAGGGCACAAGCATCTCCCCCTGACCGCTGCGCCATAGAGAGGGTGGGCACGGGAATAAGACACTTACATCTTCTGGAGATTCTCCAATATGGACACTACCTTTAATGATCTCCTTTATCCACAGCTCCAATGATAATGTGCTGAGGAGTGGTGGTCCTGCCAGTAGGACCCCTACTAATAATGAGGATGGGGGGTCCATTCATCTCAATGTAGGGACTAATGGGGTCAATCATGTCCTGCACCCCCTTAATTCTCTATGGCAATAACCAAGTGTTGTTATATTCGGCCATCACCAGCCGTCCCGGCTCAACCCGCTGCCTCATGGGACCCTTCTTGTAATCACCAGGGGTCTCAGCAGTCACAACCCCATTAATCATCTTGGTTCCCCCCTTAAGGAACCATTATTAGATATCTCTCTCTCTCTCTCCTTTAGGATTGTGATTTATGGTGAGGAATTAAGAAATTTGGTGAAATCGGCTGGAATCTACAACTTCACAAAAGAGCTGCGTCTCAGTGAGGCAGAGGTATGGGGGGGGGGGGGGCTGTAATGGCCTGTACCCCTATAGTCTCATATGGATAACATACTGATCCTGTCTTTTTGTATCCCCCCCTAGGCCCTGAAAGTCAGTGACCATTACCCGGTGGAGATGGACCTGGGCGGCTGTCGGACCCTTCTTCCATCTCTTATTCTCATCATCCTCAGCCTCTCGTCCTCCTGCGGTATAAGGAGCCTCCTATAAGTCTTGATACAAGTTACTGTACCCCTGGGGTTCCCTGTCGTAGCAGCAGTGTACTGGGGCTGGCCCCACAGCTCATATATATACCATGCAGAGTGTGTATATATACAGAACGGAGGGTGCTGTGTACACAAAACGAGTAAGGAAAATAGGGGTTTTATAACCTCGGCATTACAGGACTGGATCCTGAGGGCCTGACCTCTATGATTGTGTCTCCTGTCATTTGTAGACCCCCCTAGCACTCTTTGTCATGTTTTGTGGCTCTTCATAGGTCGGACATTGACTCACAGGGCAGCCGCCTCCTTCAGCTCCCTTTTTCTCTTGTAGCCATGATTTACCTGCCCATAACATCTCAGTCACCCGCAGGTCGTGACCCTGTCCTGAGGCCTAAGTGACCCCCACTGTGCCTTCTTGTGACAGCGAGTATGAGTTCACCCTAACTCTTGCCCTATGCTGACCCCTCTGTACTGTGAGGTGACACCACTCAGGGATAATTATGTTACATATCATTAAAGGGTTTTTATAGGAAAGACATTATTCCCATCTCCACAAAGGAGAAACATCTGATTGGCAGAACCAATCATCTCCCCTATAAGGCTCAGGATTTCTGGACATCTACCACCAGGATGAAGGATTGTAAACCAAGCACTGACATACTGGTGTGTGCCCCCGCTGCATGAACTGCTCTCCATTTAGCTTCTTAAATCCAGTTTTGATTAGTTTTTTTACAAAAAAAGGCTTTACAAATTATGCAAATGAGCCTGAGGGGTTCTGGGCTCCATTGGTGTTAATGGAGCCCCACGGGCTTATTTGCATAATTTTAAAGCCTTTTTTCTTAGAACAAGGGCAAAGGAAGCTTAAGGGAAAGCAAATCCAGCACAGGGGGCACACACTAGTATGTCAGTGCTTGGTTTACAATCCTTCATCCTGGTGATAGATGTCCTTTAAAATTGGTTATTCCCAACAATGGGGCACATTTACTGACCTGTCTGATGAAGTTCCCTGAAAGTGCATTGTCCAACGAAAATGCCCAATCTGCTGCGATTCACTAAGATTGTGCGCCCGATATCCTGCATGTGTCGCTTCCCCGCTCAGATCCGCCGGAGTTCTTCTTCCCGGTGCATGTAAGTGCATTGCGTTGCGACACAATTTGAAAGTTGAATCCCGCGCTCATTCCAAATCAGTCAGATTGTCCGATAGCACGCCCCCCATTGTGCGACACAATCCCAGCAGAGACCCCTGTTAAATACCTGTCACAACCGCGCAATCCCCAAAAATTACGGAAAGTCTGATGAAAGTGCGATCCGCGATCCTTAGTAAATAAGCCCCAATGTGTATTACATTGCTGTGCCACTAGATGGCGATGTGTTCCTGTAGTGTGATGCCCTCTGGTGGTAAAAACAGAAAATACGATGATCATGTAAGATACAATGTGGGGATTTTATCAGTGTAAGGCTATATTCACACAAACGTATGGGGAACGTATATATGTGGCCGACTTATATATACAACGGGAGCGGTACATGTCGTATCTGTCTCCGGAATACGGCGATCACCTCCTCCTCCTCTCTCCTGGCACTGCCATGGGCCCACTACGGTACGACGGGCAGCGGCAGTGTGAATATAGCCTAATAATAATAATAATAATCCTTTATGTATATAGTGCCTACAGATTACGCAGCGCTGCACAGAACTTGCCAAATCGGTCCCTGTCCCCATGGGGCTCACAATCTAATCACCTACCAGTATGTTTTGTATTGTAAATATTTCTGCACTTTGCTTTGGATCTATGATTAATTTTTTTTTTAAAGTGACCGGATACAACAATAAATATTTTTAGAATACATTTGTGCTGTGTCCCTTCTTATGGCTTGTCCTGGTCACTGGGATCCAGTTCTGCTCAGGGGTTTGATGGATCCTGAATTTGCATTACATGATTTCTTCCATCTCCCGACAAGCACCTCTCCCCTTATAAAGGCGGCCATACTAAGGACTGAACCCGTATACATTGGGGGTGCATGACGTTCTCCCTGCTACTGTGCAGAGCATTGCCCTATTTCCAGGAGGAATAACAGATGAATGATACAATATCTTCTCCTAATATTCCACATGGTAAGACGGCTCAGGAAAGGTCTTCTTTTAGGTCAGTGCAATGGGCCCCGATTTATCTCTATTAAACCTTATAGACAACCAATGGCTCCGGCTTTTATTGGGGAATGGGAATAACATGTCCTCCCATCTGACTTATACAGCGACACAACCTCCTGTACACAGATGCAGGGCCGGAAAACTGGGCATTTGCCCAGGGCCCCCTGTCCTGTCCAGGGCCCCTCCTGATATACTATACTGAATGTGACTGTTCATAAAAGTTTTACTTTGGGGCCCCACTTTGTCTAAAACCGGCCCTGCAGAGATGTCCTGATACATTACAGTAAGAGATGTAACGATGATGATGGTCACAGGACGGGCCCCATGTATGAGGCACATTGTCCATTCTCTTCTGTTCCAGAGCCAGGACCCTGCTGAGCGAGCACTGACACAGCAGCCTCCACATTGTGTGTGACTTATAACACTCCGCTGCTCCCCATCCCTCATGCCTGTCCTGCGTCGTCCTCCTCTGAGGTCTCCGCGTATCTGATACTCTCTGTCATCTATTGAACAAGAACCTGGTGTTCAACCTCCTTGACCGTGAAGAAGCTTGTGCCACCTCCACTACAGACATAGAAAGGGGTCCACACCAAAGCCCCCCAGGACCACTATTCTTCTCGATGATACGATTTTGATGGACCTTGCCCCCCTTGGTCGGATCCCACAGAACAATCAGGTAAGTGGCATCTCCTAGGTGCATGACCTTCTGTCTATACGCGATGGACCTGTATGATACTGATACATTGGGGGGGATTTACTAATTTTGGCGCAAGCACGACTGTAGGCATCGGAGATCAGTCCCCGGATGTATTAAAATGGCGCACAGCTGTTAGTAATTAATGGGTAGACGGTAATCAGTCGTGCGCCATAAAAATGCCAACATCAATGAGATATGCGCCAAAATCTTACATGGACTGCGCCTTAATTTTGCTCTCTGACCATGTTTTTCCTGGTCTATTGTGCGCCAAAAAATGCCGACAAAATACACATAAATGTGACGGATAATGTGGAAAAGTTAGGCCACGCCCACTTGCGGCAAAAAAAGACAGAGGAGTTGGGATAGTCGGAAACATCTGTTCTTTCTGGCGCAAACTCATTCTAAATGATCCGCAACAATTCTGCGCCCCAAAAAATTAAAATCTCTGCATTTTTAGGTGCAGATACGATAATACATGTCCCCCATTGTGTCCTCAGCGTCGTGATGAGACCCCACGTCCTGCTCCCGCTCCTCCTGTGCCTTCAGGCCTCGGCCGCCTTCAAGATCTGCGCTTTCAATATTAAGAGTTTTGGAGAAGCCAAAGCATCTAATAAGAAGATAATGGGTGTCCTGGTGAAGGTGGGTGACCCGCGGACCACACAATATCCTGGAACCTCGGATCTGCTACATTGTAATATCATCTCTCACGTCGTCTATAGATTCTTTCTCGCTGCGATATCAGCGTCATCCAAGAGGTGAGAGACTCCAAGGGAGAAGCCATTCCTGCGCTTGTGCATGAGCTCAACAGGTAATGATGGGAGTTATTGTCCTGATGAGTAGATCAATGAAGCTGATGTAGTGGTAGGAGATGACGCGGCTCACGTCTTATTGTAGATGGCACAGCGGCCACCGCTACCAGCACGTGGAGAGTAAGAGACTGGGGAGGAACAGCTACAAGGAGCAGTACGTCTTCATCTACAGGTACACTTTTACATCCATGGCCGGATTAAGAGTGGTGGGGGCCCCGGGGCTCGAGCCCCAGGAGCCCCTCCTTTAATCCGGCCCTGGGTACATCCGTCACCTGTCCATCACTACGGGTCCCCTATACTGACATCTTGTTACACTATAGGTCGGACACGGTGAAGGTGATGGACTGGTATCAGTATGTGGAGGATCATCCGGAGCACCCAGAAGCCTTCGCTAGGGAGCCCTTCGCCGTCCGCTTCCACTCGCCCACTACAGGTGATATATGCGACTCTAGTGATGGAGCCTTCATGTCACTCGCACAATAACTTCTCACTTTCTGCAGCTGTCAAAGACTTTGCCCTGATGTCTCAGCACACGTGTCCGAGCCGAGCGGCCACAGAGATCAACAGGCTCCTGCAGGTCATGCTGGAGGTCAAGGGTCGCTGGAAGATTCAGGTGGGTCCAAAGCAAAGCTGATGCGTATGTACAGGGGCACTTACCTCTAGTGTAACCTAACGGAGCATCGTAAATGTCTTCTATGAACAGTCCTGATAGTTTATAACACTTGGTTTTAGGGATTAGACATTGGACCCCCTCATGTTCTTTTTAGAATTCATTCCTTTATGTTAAGTCTCATTTACTCATATAAAAAAATCATCTCCTTTCAAAGTCATGTGACAATGACCAGAGAAGAGTCAAGATAGAAGCTGCAGGGGGGAGTGCCAACTCAGACACACTTATCTTCTGTTCTATAGCACCTAAAAACATGCTGCTGGTGTCATGTTAAAGATAAGTATCTTATCTTTTAGATCACATCAGGCTTGTGGAATTGTAGCTACCAAACCAGATATACAGACAGTAAAAATATAGAATATGACCTGCAGATAAAGATTCAGCTCCTATTTCTTTAACTCCATGTATATCCTGTTCTATAGATCACAAAACCACAAGCCTTAAAGGAAATCTACCAACAAATCCATCCTGATAAACCAGGGGCACTCGCTCATAGGTCCAGGCACCGTGACTGTGGTATCTTCTTATATTGGTTATCCATGTCCTCCTTCCTTCGAAAATCAACTTTTATAATTATGCTAATGAGTCTGAAGGGATCTGGTGGATGTTTCCAGAGCCCCTCAGTGCTGTAGCTACACAGGCTGTTACAATGAGCATGTCTCCCATATTCACAGCCCACACCATGTAATAGCCTGTGAAGTTACAGCACGAAAGGGCTCCGTTAACACACCCAGAGCCCTTCAGTCTCATCAGTATAATTTTAAAGTTGATTTCGGAAGGAAGGGAAGCCATGGATTACAAATATAAGCAGATTCCCACAGTCATGGTGTCTGGATCTATGAATAATCATGCTGGATTTTGATGGTAGATTTCCTTTAAGTATTCTATAGCTGAAGCCAGTGACGCACCTGCTGCAGCCTCACAACATGACTCATCTCAGGTAAAATGTGAGATTTAGTTTTATAGATTTAAAAAAGAATGGGTGAGATTTCATATAAAGAGGGAATTCTAGAAACGACATTTCATCCCCCTACCTAAGGGGTGAGCAGTTTAATAGGGTTACAGCTGGTGACTCTCCTATTAAAGGGGTGACCCTGCTAGTAATACTAATCTGAAGGCCACGCAGTAGGGGATAAGTGACTGATCATTGGGGTCAGGTACAAGTCTCTTCTATCAGACGATCCCCTACTCTGTGGATCAGGGAATAAGTAAAGTTTTGGTGACAACCCCTTTAATTACCTCCCCCCCCCCCCCCCATTACATCAGAGTCTTATGCTCCTGGGAGATCTGAACGCGGCTTGTGGTTACGTTACGGCTGAGGATTGGCGCAAGATTCAGCTCCGGAGCGGCGACTCCTTCCATTGGCTGATCGGTGACCAGGACGATACGACGGTGAAGCAGAAGACGCACTGCGCCTATGACCGGTAATACCCAACACGCAGACGCGTCATCTGTATGGACAATAGGGATAAGTAACTGTGCTTCTCTCTCCTCAAGAATCGTGGTGCACGGTGAGGAACTTCTTAAAGGGATTGTCCCGGGTTCTGCAAAACCATTCAACTTCAAGAAAAAACTTGGTTTATCGGAAGAGGAGGTAAGACTGGTCTAATATCAAACCCCCCCCCCCCCCCCTGTGTAGCCTATGGGGTCATATAGGGCCTCATTCACACAGTCCATGCAAAATACTGACTCCATCTCATCTGTCATGAGAACAATCCCTTTAAGGGACTTCCTGATGGTAGATTTTTTTTAGGAATACTCTCATGTGTCTGTGGTCATCTTATATTTGTCATCCATGGCCTCCTTCCTTTTATAATTATGCTAATAAGCCTGAAGGGTTCCTGGGGGCAGTTCCAGAGCCTCTCTGAGCTGTTAGACCACCTCCCCAATAAAATTAACACTTTGGGAGGGGGAAATACTCCATGCACACTAACAGCCTATGAAGCTGCAGCACAGAGGGGCTCTGGTAAACCCCCCCCCCCTCCACAGGGTCATTAACATAAATGTAAAAGTTGATTGTTAGAGGGGAAGGAGGAAATGGATAACAAATATAAGATGATGACCACAATCGCAGGGCCAGGATCTATGAGTAATGTCCCTGCATTATCAGGATGAAATGTAATGGTGGATTTCCTCTCACTCTCAGGCTCTGGAGGTGAGTGACCATTATCCAGTGGAAGTGAACCTGCGGCCTGACCCTCGCCTGGACAGAGAGCTGTGATCATACTGATATTATACTGTACATCTAATAAATGATTCTTAAGATGAAGGGTCGAATCCATAACAGAGGGACACACACAAGACAATGGGGGCTATAAGACTGGGGGCTACACACAACCTGCGGGGATTATGTTATGTGTGATATCGCACAGGTTCGGCTACATCAATGTTTTTCAGCATAAACACCAGGAAAGCTGCTGCCATACTGGAGGGGAAGCATCATTGCTCCGAGCCCATGATAGTCTATGGGCCCTGCTACGTGTAGGCTCTGGTAGGTCCATATCCCTGGACATCAATGTTCACTCCTGCTGTTGGGTTGTGGGTACATTAGGGTTGGGTTAGGATGTAAGGACAATTTGGGAGTTGAAAAAAATTTTTTTTTTTTTTTTTTTTTTTGGGGGGGGGGGGGGATGTGTTTAAATCTAGAAATATGTGCACAATAGGGGAATAGCGGGGTAAATGGTCAGGCTAGGGGGGAGTTGCAGCATCAAACCCCAAAGCTGGATGGTAGTCAAGAAAGAAAAAAAAAAGTGAGGTAGGATTGACGTGTTACAGATTTTATTAGTTAATATTTTTTATATATCATATATTCATCAGGTCACTTTGGTCATGATAAAATAAGCAACACATGTAATAAAGTTAATTAGTAAATAGGAATTAGCACACAATTTGGAACAAACCATGTCTGTGGAAGAATGTATAGATATGATATGTAAAATATTAAGTGATGATGGATAATGAAATATGAATATGTAAATCAGTAGATTGAGAATGTCACAAATTGCATTCACCTACATGTAATCAATCTATAAGATAAGGTCGTTAAAAAAACCACAAGACCACACAGGGTACGAGAAACATTAATTCATTAAATTGATTTATTATCTAATGTTTCTCGTACCATGTGGTTTCACTGATTTTAACGACCTAATTTTTTGATATACTGTATGTATTGATTACATGTAGGTGAAGGAGAATGTAACAAATTACTTGTCAGATTGCAATCTACTGATTTACATATTCAGGTTTCATTATCCACCAACTTTATTATTTTACATATCATACCTATACATTCTTCCACAGACACGGTTTGCTCCAAATTGTGTGCTATTCCCTAATCCTTACCAACCAATTTACTAATTAACTTTTTTACATGTGTTTTGCTTATTTTAACATGACCACAGACTGACCTGATATTAAATTAAAACTCAAATCTAACTCTGGAAGTGGCGCATCATGCTTTCTCTACTTGTATACGGGCAATAACATCCATACAACTCAGGGCTCGCCCACTTATGCACAATCCTGCAAATAATTGATATGGTTTGTGTAATGAAGCATTATACATTTTCTGTATCAATACTTCAGTTTAAAAGGACAAGTACCACCAGGATGAAAGATTGTAAAGCAAGCACCAACATACTGGTGTGGTCCCCCCCACAGCATCTGCTTGTTAAGAACAAAGGCATAAGGGGAAAAAAAGTTTTAAAAATATGCAAAAGAAACTGAGGGGCTCCAGGTTACAATAAGTCCTATGGAGCCCAGAACCCCAAATTCATTTGCACAGTTTTAAAAGCCTATTCTTGTAATAACCAGGGCATAAGCTAAAAGAAGAGCAGATCCTGCCGGAGGGGACACACCAGTATGTCAGTGCTTTCTTTACAACCCTTCATCCTGGTAGGTGTCCGTTAAGATCTCCACTTGTTATTTTATAGGAAGCTTCTATATAAACACCGGTCCACGGTCTTGTGTATAGAACAACAGCAAGCAGAGATCTAGAAAACAGGAATGGATAGAGTATATCGGATAATTGTATCACTTTTCATTAGACAAACAATATCAGTTACTTGCTGGAATGTGCTTAAAGTGGACGACTCCATTAAACACAAAAATTACAGGCCTCAGGATCTTACCCTACTCCTGTAAGATCAGTAATTGTGTCTCCAAGATCCCTTTAAGAACTTTGTACAAGGAACAAAGCGCATACACATTTCTTGGATGTTACTGTCTGCAGCCATTGCACGCCACCTCCTGATCAGAGCAGAAGCTGGTCGGCTTATTAGCTGCAATTATAGGAGTTTGTACCTACCGTAGTTGTTAAGGGGTTAAAATTCAAGTGACACCTGGGTTATACCAGTCTGTAGCTTCCCTGTCACATGCAACAACAGCGATGTCAGTCATGCAAGCCCATCGTAACCCTCAGCCATACACCCCCCCCCCCCCCCCCTACAAGCAAAGCACAGGGGGTCCCCTTACCTTGAGCTGGACACTTCTGCATCACATATACAAATTTGTTGCACTCCCCCTCGACTTAATACCAAACATTTAATGGAGAAGTGATGAGCAAAAGCCAAACCCCTCATGTAATACCCTGACCATAATCTATCACCGCCAATAACAGGCAGCAGAGGGTCACCACTGGAGGGCAAAGGCCAATAACAGGAGGGCGCAGGTCACCACTGTACTCAGAACTTTATTGATACAAGATCTCAAAAGAACCAGGACCAGTTAAAAGTGCAGCCCCCTTATGCAGCATGCAGTGCCCTCCACTTATCCAGAGGACCCCGGCTAGGGATGTACTTGACGCCGCAGCCATCGGGAATGAGACGCTTCTCGGCGCACATGGCCTCAAATTCATCTGCGTTGAACTTGGTAAATCCCCACTTCTTGGAAATGTGGATCTGAGGAGAGAAAGACAAGGGTCAGCCAAACATCACCCCGAATAAATCACTACACACTCACCCCGACCATGGCCGCTCCCCGCTTTACCTTCTGGCGTCCAGGGAACTTGAACTTAGCTCTGCGCAGAGCTTCTACCACATGCTCCTTGTTTGAGGTCTTGGTGCGGATGGACATGATCACTTGTCCAATGTGGACTCTGGCCACTGTCCCTTGAGGTTTCCCAAAGGCACCACGCATTCCAGTCTGGAGCCTGCGGGAAGGATCACACGGATTAGATACCTCAGTGTATCACACTGCCATTGTATCCCCGGCCCCTTTAGCACCATGCATCAGGACATGGCGTGTACATTGCCAAGGAAGTCTCTGTGCGCAGCCATTGCACACCACCCCCCGATGGAAGCAGAGGCTGGTCGGCTTAATTGACTGCAAAGCTGACAATCTAGAGAACGGACAATGTGTTACCTATCAGCCCCGGCACAGGATAACATTTTGTTGATGCGGATGACATGGAACGGGTGGAGACGCACTCGGATGTGGAAACCGTCTTTGCCACAGCTCTTCACCATGTACTTGTTGGCGCAGATACGGGCAGCTTCCAGAGCTAAGGAGAGAACACACCGGTTACTACCAAGGTCAGACCCGACTACTACAAGCAGCTCAGATCTGTAATGTGTCTCCAAGATCCCTTTAAGAACTTTGTACAAGGAACAAAGCGCATACACATTTCTTGGATGTTACTGTATGCAGCCATTGCACGCCACCTCCCGATCAGGACAGAAGCTGGTCGGCTTATTAGCTGCAAACTTCAGGGTTTTACGAACAAAGATTTCATGGGTTAAAGGGATTGTACCCTCTCCACATGCTATAGAGCTCATACAGCACAAATATATACGAGGGTACAAGGCACATACCTTCTGATGACAGCTGCTCGTACTCATCGGAGACCATGTGACCACATAGTGGGAACTCGTCCACCTTGGCCTTCTTACGCCCCAAGTCGAAGATCCTGATTTTGGCATCTGGAAGAGATTAGGACGGGTTTGAAAAGCGACACCAATCCAACCATGAACCCCACCCTCAGATAAGCTCAGACATTGTAGCCTCTAGACTGGGCCACGTGCAGCAGTGAGGAGCCACGGCGGTCAGCACCAGGTTACTTTGATATAAGACATCAGCATATTATGTGCATGAGCAATTTAATAAAGTTGGTTACTACTTGAATTTTGCAATCTAAACTTCCCACAAAATATCCTTATCCCCTTTAGTAAGATATGGGATAACTGGAGGGTGAAATTTGTGGGCCCCTATTCTAGAAAGGATCCTACAAGAGCTGAGCCTTCCGTTTATGGCGCCCACATCTGACCAGAGCCTCATTCACATCCAAGTCTGTGCCAGAACATTGAGTGGAGCGACAGAAGCCTCACATGGGGGGACCACCATGCTGGGATGACACGTGCCCCCTATATGTGGATAAGTTAGTGGGAGACCATACATCCTCTTACACAAGGGGCAGGAGAGCACGGTCTCTCCCCTCAGGTGGCAGATTTTTTGCTGACCGGGCAGCCAGTGACTACAAAGCTTGGGCCGCGCCATTTCTAACCTTCCAGAGCATCTGCAAACTGACCCAACATTATACAGAGTGATAGGTCCCCAAATCCAGGTACAATACAATAAGCATATCAGACACTCACCTGGGACACCCCTACAGAAACGGGATTTGGGGTACGGCTTGTTTTTGCAGTATCTGTAACTAAACACAGAAGGTCCAGTTACTACATCTGACACCACATACAGAACTGACCCCAAGCTGGACCCCCCCCCCCCCACATCAAAATAAGGGGCTCCCACTAGTGATGGGGAAGAGAACCCCAATTCTAAATCCATAGACCCTGCAGACCAGATCATTGCCCCGGGGGCCACAATGTGAAGACCTCCCCCAGGGGCCCGGACAGCCTTTTATAGGAGAACTACAACTCCCAGCATGTCAGCCATGTGCTATTACATCACTACAGCTCCCAGTATCCTACAGGCACTATACAAGTAAGCATTAGCCTCCTGAGGTAAGAGAACTACAACCCCCAGCATGTCCTCACCACTATGTGACAATCCATGATAAGAATAGGCCCCACAGCTTTTAGAAGACTACAAGTCCCAGCATTCCCCGCCCGCCCGGCATGCTGGGAGTTGTAGTTGTATCCGGGCTCTGGGATACTGCCCGGTATGTGTAGGCCCCATCCCCCCGGCACGCGTGTCCAGGCCTCAGCACATGGCGGCGGCGCCATCCTGCGATCACTTACCAACGGGCGGGTCTGCGGCCCATGATGGCGGCTACTACCTGCGGGAGACAAAGGGAGAGACCAGCGGTGAGCGGAGAGATCGGGAGCCCCGGTCCCACAGGAGCCCCGCGCCCGCCGCCATCTCACTCACCTCGCCGAAGCCAAAGAGGAAGCTGCTGCGCCTGCGCACTCTCTTATATATCCGCCCCGCCTCCGACATGATGTCAACGTCAAATCCGCACGAGAGGGAACCTGGGCGCTCTAGTGTATGATGTACGGCGGCGGCCATCTTACCGGAGACCAAACCGCATTGACAAGTTATGTCACTACAGGACTACAGGAATATGTCACCGGAGTAAGGGACAATTATACACTGAGAGAAGTAACAGGACGATAATAAAAAGACACTGTCATCATGAAATTACAGAAAGTCTTCAATTTTTTTAACTTTATGTAAATAATAATCTTTTCTGCGTCTCAGTTATGGTAAAATGTATAAATGTCAGTGTTTTGTGTGAGAAAAGTATTACTGGAAGTTTACATGGCACCATATTACTGGGGCCCTATCTTTTTCTACTTTGTGCCCCCTCCTCTGCCCCTTTCCTTGTAGCTGTATACGGTATTAGAGAAAAACAGAGACAACATATACTTACCTCTCATAGTGCCCCCACAGCAGCGTCTCTATGCAGCACATTGTGTTCCCCAGCTCACTGTCACATTGTAGCCCCCCTGATATTGTGCCCACCCAATTATTGTATCTATCCCCCAGTATCTTCCCCTCTTATCCCCCCCAGCAGGACTGGATCCCATAATACCGAAGAATACCACCTAAAACATTTATGGGCCCTTAAATGGTGATGAATTGCGGCCTTTTCTAAAACATAACTGTAAAACAACACAGACTCCATCTTTTGCTGGGTGAAAAGTGGGCATAACAATTCAAAACGCTTAAGGCACTTGATTGCTTCAGACTCATCAGGCTCGGCCGCTGTATGCCAGCTGGTCTCCCATCTGGCAAGTCGGCCAACCGAGCATTCTCCTCCACATTTCCACTCTCGACAGCTGTGGCTTAATAAGAAAAACAAACATAAATTAAGATTTGAACACAATCTCTCAAAATCAGGGAGGGAGGGTGGGCCGCTTCAGTGCCGCAATCCGCAGAAAAGGTAGAGAGGAGAGAGGAGCAGCCTTATAATACCCTACGTTGAAGTAAGCCGGGGGAATGTCATGAGGTAGACAAAGGAGGAGGGGTATGTGAACTCAACACAAACCCACCACCCCTTTCTTTAACATTACCTAAAAAACCCCAGCCACCAGTCCTGGGACACGTTCCTTAGTCAGGCGTACCCCACATTCTTGTTGTACCCCCACAGTATAAACAAGCACCCTCACCTTTCTCCGTTCCCCCACAGCAGATTCTCTCTCCTCTGCATCTGCTGTATGTATCAGTAGCTACAACTACAGAACCAGAGGAACAGCAGGCTCTCTGCACTACCACTGTAATCAGCTCTGTTGGCATCCGGCATGACGGGCACATATCTTTCACTGGACGGGACAGAGCCCAAAAGCCGTGACGGTCCCGCTGGATCCAGGAGCCGCACACAGTAGTGTCAGAGATGGCTGCCTGCTTCACTATTGTATTCTACTCTTGTTATGATGGATAGACCCACCAAGACTCATCAACATTATTTAGAGGCTCTTTGATTTTGGAGCATCTCACTTCAGAATAGCTGCTCATCAAGACGTGTATACTCTACGTTGGTCTTAAAGGACATCTACCATCAGATTACCTGATAGGAGATGCTTGCAACTCACCTCCCTGTCCCGTCCCCATTGCCAGTAACCTTTGTTTTGTATCTTTTAGATATTTTGTAGAAATAATTTGTACGGCGTATTTCATAGAAATAAAGCTTTTTAAACGATGCAAATGAGCCTTCCAATAAGTAATTTATGCATACCCCTAGGCAGATTGACATGTTTACACTATGTTAAGAGAGCCGGGGATGTTACCGGCTCTCCAACTGCTATTCTTGCGCTATGTGTGATCATACCCTCCTTGTATTCTCCTATGATTGTGCAAAAAGGTGGGTGAGATGAGTTTTAAGCATCTACCTTGAGGTAATCTGATGGTAGATGTCCTTTAATAGATCAACCCCTACTGAAACCCTAGACTAGACTCACATCTTGTATTTATATAGACCATAGAGCATCCACGTCCATGCAGACATGAAAGAAAACCCATGTGTATCTACACACTTCATACCATACTCCCACCTCTAAAGACTTCTCAGCCATTACTTGTGGAAATATACCATAGCAAAAACTAATAAAGCTAATCCCATCCACCTGCTGCATTGAAAAACCAGAGTGCAAAATAGTTTTTGTTACTGATTTTTAAAGAGTGGCTTGTCAATTATCATGGTTTTCACACAAACAGTTATGCTTTTCCTTGATTCCCTGCTTTTGAAATGGGTGGGGGTCTAATACCTAGACCAAATAGCTTCTTCAGCTGCCTCCAGCCTCTTATACAATGGACAGACCCAAAAGCATAAGGTACTGTCCACCTATGAAGTGTGGATGTGTACTGATGTAGCAGAGCTGTGGACATGCAATAATGAAACAGACATTCTGCAATGAAGCTAAGCTGTGGACATGCTGCAATGAAGCTGGATAGGTCATCAGTAAGAAAAAATGAATGAGGGATCAGAAAACCTTTTTAACCACAAAAAAAAGAAGCATCTTAAAAGGATATTCTGGGAATATGAAAGTCTGCTACACAAATCCATAATGCTATAAATAAATCAATACAACAAAACTCAATGGAGTTTGTCTCACTTGCAGCTTGCATCACTATGATTATTGAAGATCGCCGCACAGTCTTCAATCATTTGGCACAACCTGCATGTGCCAAATTCTCTTAAACTGAGTGTACCAGTTCTTTTTTCTGAGAAGTAAGAACACATCCAGCTGAGCACGGGGGGTCGGTAGATAGGTAAAAAATAGTAATGTTTATTTCGTCCTTTTAAAAAAGTGAACATGTACAGCACAGTACATAGGATTGAAAAAAGACATAAAGGCTACAAGCCTACGCGTTTCGGTACACAACCTTACTCATGGCTTATGCATAACTTACTGCAAAATCGCCTAATATACGTCACTTCCAGATCACATGATTTCACAATCAAATTTAACACTTGCTATGCTGAAAACATGTGTGATAAAATTATATGTTAAAAACATTATGTTTTCTCTGCAATGCTTAATAAATGTTAGGTAAGAAACTGCATTTTAACAAAAATGGATCAAATCTTGTTTTCTATTTAAACCATATGGGACTCTCGTTTGTAACGTGAAGATCCAAAACGTCTCACGATTCAGGAGTATCCGTTTTAGATCTCCACCCCTCTTAGGTTTAGTGATTTTTTCTATCCCCTTGCATCTGAGAACACTACAATCACCTGCATGGCAGTCTCTAATGTGTTTTGATACTGCCGAGATGTGAACCGCACCATCTAAACTGGCATCTGATAGATGTCTTCTTATGCGCGTCTTTAAGCTGTTGGTAGTACAACCAATGTAATCAAGACAGCATACGGTACAATGTATCTGATATATCACATATTTAGTATTACAGTTGATGAACTGTTTTATGTCATAGTTTGTATCTAAATTATGGGATGAAAAAGTTTTGTCGGGATCAGCAATAGAACAGCATTTGCACCGTGCGGCTCCACATTTAAAAAAACCCTTAGGACTGAGCCACGTGGTTTTCGTCTTTTTTTGTTGAAATAAACTTGGTGATAATATGCTGCTTAAGGTGGGGGCTTTTTTGTCTACATATTTGATGTTTTTATCTACTATTTGTGCCAATGCTGGATCTGTGTGTAGTATTGGTAAATTCTTAAAAATTATTTTCTGAATTTCTTTGTATTGGACATTGTATACAGTGAAAAATACAATTGGAGAAGTAAATTTTTTAGATGTAACTTCAAGCATATTGGCATTATTTCTTAACCCACTAGAGTTCTTTTTAGATGAGTACAGTAAATTATCTTGTGGAATATTTTTGACAATGTGAGATGCTCTATTGAGCATCCATTTCGGATAATTTCTGTCCAATAGTCTTTTATGTACTTTTTTCTGCTCTATCTCATACGTCGCTAGTGTGGAGAAATTTCTTTTGGTGCGTATTAGTTCCCCCGTGGGAATGTTTTTAATCACATGATTGGGGTGACAGGAATTGGCCAAAAGAATAGAATTTGATGCTGTTGGTTTCTCAAATGGAGAGATTTGTATTGTAGTGGTACTGGTTAATTCAATATCCAAAAAATTTATTTTTTTATCTTGAATATTGTGAGTAAATTTTAGGTTCATGGTATTAGAATTCGAATAATGCACAAAATTGTTGGCATCAGATACCGTACCCTCCCATATCAGGAGCTGGTCGTCAATATAACGACCATACCACCTGGGAAAGGTAAGGGTCAGTCTCCGTGATAAGGTAGAGCTCCTCCTACCTGGCCATATATAAATTAGCCAGGGACGGGGAGCACCTACCCCCGTGGAGGCCCCGCACAGCTGTAAAAAAAATTCATCATTAAATGCAAAATAATTTTTCTTTAACAGAAATTCAACTGATATCATGAGAAATTCCTTAACTGCAGATGTATATTGGCTGTATTTCTCCAAACAGTAAGACAAACACTGTAGCGCAACATCATGGTCTAGTGATGGATACAGACTTACCACATCGCAAGATAGCCAATAATATTTCTCTTTCCAATTTTTACCATCTAAGAGGGAGATGACGTGTTTGGTATCTTTAAGGAGACCAGGTATGGTAGATACCAGCGGCTGCAAGTGGTGGTCCACCCACTCCCCCAATCTTTCACTCAGAGACCCAATGCCCTTTTTTCTGGTGCACTCAGTTTAACAGGGGTCACCCACAATTATGTCAGGACTTCCAACACAAACGTTGTGCAAGGTCCGAATCAGCACCGGAACGCCATCGAACATCTGTCTCCTCCACAGGGATGAAATCAATGGACTAATTAAAGGGCCAGTAGCATTTTAATTCTTCATTACAGTGTATGTCCACAATATTTTAAATTAGAAAAATTTTAAATAACAGCAAAATAAATTTTTAATGAAACACTTGAATGTGAATGATGGTTATTCCTGGTAAACCCCCTTAATGCTAGAGGATCTATGAATGGGATTTAGGGATTACAAGTACAGGGGCTCTGATGTGTCCCTGAGGGCTGCCTATGAATGAAGGGCTGGGGCAAATGCTTGACCAGCACACAATTCGCTTCTAGATGTTGGACTTCTGGAGAAGTTATCTGCTGGAGTCCAATAAGCAGTAAATACTAGTCTTGGGTGACAGAGATAAGTAACTTTGCCCTTACAGGTGACTGATTTATAGTTAGAAGGAAGTATACAGCCATGGAAGTTTCTCAGGAAGGGTCATTTATACATTTACATTTAATAATCAATGCAGAAGGACATATCTAATGAGACAATATAAATAAGAGAAAAAGAAAAAAATATTGATTTTTAGATTTTATTATTTATTTATTATTTAGAGAATTAAAAATATCCATATAAAAGATATCACTGTTTCTTAACATGGAATGGTGATCATTCAAGACCTGTTCATATGGATCACATACTGCATGGAGTCTGGTGGTGGGGTGCAGGAGGGGTGCTAACGCTCAGAGCCATGGGGGCTTAGCCTGTAAGTAGGGGAACTTCTTTATGACTCTACAAAGATGCAAAACAGCCAGGAACAGTCCTAAATTTTTGCATGAAAGATTATTTTTGGCTTATATAAAAAAAGTGAAGCAAAACATTGGTGAAAATATTTATTCCAAATCCTAAAATCTCCTCTTGATTGTCTGCTGGCTTCTGATGACTAATAAGTCTACTAAACAATCATAAAGATGTGACCAAGGTGACGAGCAGCTTTCCCAAACAATATGATTTTGAGATCCTCTGTCACTAGATGTCCTCAGATGTCCATCAGGTTTGATTTTAGGAGAAATAGTGTATTTGTCAATGTCAGGGTAAGACATTGGACCCCCCACAAGCTTTTGCATTGGTCTTGATTGACCCCCAGACAACTATAGGTTCATGACTACATACAAATACAGGAATCTTGTCTATTGCTTAGCAGGTCGAAATTTAATTTCAGTGGACTTTAGGGAGTAGAAGTTGCCTCTAAAAGTGTACCAGATGATCCCTTTGCCTTTGACTCGGTGCTCGCCCTTCAGGTACTCCCCATTAAGGTTGGAGAAGTGGCAGGATTCAAACCACCATCCTCCTTTGAAATATTCTGCACAGCTTTTTTCACTTCTACTAGACTTGTCGTTGTTCTGGTCTTTGGTGGAGAAGGCTTGATCCTTCTGAGTCCGTAGTGAATCACCTGCAAAAAAATAAATCAAAGTAAAACCACAAACGACATCTAAAATAAAATTTAAAAACATCAAATATTGGGGCACATTTACTAAGGGTCCGCCGACCGCATTTTTGTTGGGTTTCCCAACTTTTTCTGCTTTGCGCACGCAATCAGATTTTGGCACAAGCGCCAACTTTCACGCGACACTAATCGGGGCCGTCGGACAACCTGACTGATTTGGACTGATCGTGGGATTTAACATTCAAAATTGTGTCGCAAGCCATGCACTTACATGCACCGGGAAGAAGAAGGTGAACTCCGGCGGACCTGAGCGGGGAAGCGACACATGCAGGAAATTGGACGCACGATCTTAGTGAATCGCGGCAGCTCCGAATCCTTGTCGGACAACGCACCTCGGGGATCGCGGCCGGACGGGTAAGTAAATGTGCCCCATTGTGACACATATGTGGTGTCATGTCCTACCAAGATTCGACATACTCCACCTTTCTCTCCTACAACATCTGCCATTGGGGAGTGTTGAGACCCATAGATGTTTATTAGTTGGTTCTACCAAAACTAGTTGGGACAAGTTACATAGATTTTTTTTTACTTTGTGTCAATGTGGAAGGACTGTTAGCGCAATGAACACATCGGTTTCTGGACTGAAAACATTAACATTGCTGTAGGGTGTCCAAACCAAGTAGAAAAATGGAGACTAAAGAGAGACAACCCCTTTCTATAAGTGAGGAATCATCTTGTGCCTGGCTCCCCCAGCTGAGGGGGCAGAGACCAGAATTCAATGTTGGTTGCTCAGATGAATTCTAAGTCCATCAGAAGTCAGCCATGTCTATCATGTCTAGATACCTTTGTCTTTAAGAGAAACCTTTAAGTAAATCTTTGGTGTAATTGAAGAGGATCGGTAGTTATTTTTACCTGCGGTTCCTCCAATGAATGATCCGTATCTCAGGGTATATTGTTTAGACTCCCCCTCAACCATGAAGTTACTATATGTGGCATAGGTTCTGTTGCCTTCGAAATCTTCCAAGTCAAAGCGGAGCTGAAATGATCCTGCAAGAAATGGTCACCATTGTTTAATGTCCTATTATTTTATAAAAGGTCCAAACAGTCATAAATTGTTTTCTTTCTACAATGTGCCCCATATTCTCATGGGGTGGAAAAATGTCTCCAGAGCAACCCAGATGGTCTCAACACAACCAGCATGGTGGCCGTGGTGATCCGGGGTGGCCTAATCTAAGAACAACTTGACATTTTATTTTGAAGATTTGTTGTAATGTGTCTCCAGCTTAACCCTTATAACCTGTACTGGGCATCCCAAAAATCTTATAGACCTACAATAAAATGATTGCAGAAGATCCGTCTCTGTTCAGCTATGACTTACCTGAGCTCGTGAGGCGATGGAGATTGTTATTTCCGAGCCAAAATTCACTCAGCTGACTACCAAACCCCCACTGGTAGTTGTCCCAGTCGCGGTTAAAGTCCACAGAACCATCTACACGTCTCTGAAACACCTGGGAGAACATAGGTCAGGCAGGTGGGAAGGGGAGATTCACAAGGAATGACACGGACCAGGATGAGTTTCAGCCTTGAATATGTTCCAGGCTTTTTTTAAGATGACCAGGGTCATGTCCTCACACTGTTGTGCTCTTTGTACTCTGCACTTCCCTGCTCTTGGTGAATGCTGCGGTATCTGTCCAGAAGCTCCGTTACAGTGGAAGAGCCCTAGAAACAGCCTAATGCAGAGAGCTCAGAGCAAAGCAGTGTGAGGACACCATGACCAAGACAAGATCCCATCTCTCCAGGGGATAGAAAACTTACGATCCAGCCACCCCCATCGGTATCCATGTCACACAGAACCGCCACGGGTCGCCTGCCATCCGGGTATATCGTGTACCAGCCGCTCAGGTGGAAGCCAAAGTCCTTCAGATCTTTACAGTTCTTGGCACCTGCACGTGACAATAACAGACAATGTCAGAATTATAGCCATTAGCATCTGTGCCACACGGCTCCTGATTTTTAAAAAATTGGAAACATCCTTATTATATATTTTAACATTCTAAGAAAAAGGAAGACAAACCGACTGCCCCATCCACAACTCACCCCAACCCAGCGCTGCCGACACCCAGCACAGCTTCCATGGGGAAAACAAATAAGAGGAATCACTGCCCCCCATCCATCTGTATTCCCTCGTGGCGTCTCCCTGGCGTGGCGCAGCCGCAAGTATTAAGAGAA
The DNA here is from genome assembly GCF_040894005.1 of Engystomops pustulosus. Classification (NCBI taxonomy): domain Eukaryota; kingdom Metazoa; phylum Chordata; class Amphibia; order Anura; family Leptodactylidae; genus Engystomops; species Engystomops pustulosus. The sequence continues at coordinate 102,194,421 of NC_092419.1, forward strand.
CTCTGTCTTGAGTTGCTGAAATGATTTAGTCTGGGAACCATCTAACAGTTGGGAGACTGTAGAGACCCTCATTTGCCTAATGATATCGCTGTTAACATTTGCATTTACAAAAAGCACTGTTAACGTAATGGGGGTCATTTACTAAGGGCCCAAAATCGCTTTTTTTTCGTCGGTTTCCTGAATTTTTCCGATTTGCGCGGCATGCACGTGACGGATATCGGGGGGCGTGGCTGTCAGAAAACCCGACGGATTAAGAAAAAACGAGGAATTAAAAAAAAAATGTGTTGCTTGACACGCGCTTACCTGCACCCAGCAACGGATGGTGAACTATGACGGACTTCAGCGCAGCAGCGACACCTGGTGGACATCGGGCACGCTACCTTAGTGAATCGCCGGAAGACACGAATCCTCCACAGAGAACGCGCCTCTGGAATGCGTCAGGACCGGGTAAGTAAATCTGCCGCAATGGGGCAGATTTACTTACCTGGTCCGTTCGCGATCCAGCGGCGCAATCTCTGCGGTGGATTCGGGTCCGGCCGGGATTCACTAAGGTTGTTCCTCCGCCGTCCACCAGGTGGCGCTGCTGCGCTGAAGTTCCCCGGAGGCGTGCTGGAATGCCCTGAAATTCACTGGCCTATAGCTGGTGAAGGTAAGTGTAATTTTTGCGACACATTATTTGTCACGCCCCCCCATTTCCGTCGCGTGCATGCCAGCGCCAATGCGCCACAATCCGATCGCGTGCGCCAAAATCCCGGGGCAATTCAGGTACAATCGTCGCAAATCGGAAATTTTCGGGTAACACGCCGGGAAAGCGCGAATCGGGCCCTTAGTAAATGACCCCCAATGTGTTAGCACAGCACTAATGAAACGCAAATGTTGATGGAGCTCATTTACTAAGGGTCGCGCTGCTCACTTTCGGACTGTGCGCCTTTTTTGGGGATTGCACGGCTTGGACAGGTATTTAACAGGTGTCTGCGCTTGGATTGTGTCGCACGCGATCCTTTTTTGGCGCTGCTGCCATGCAACACAAATTTGGGGGGCTTGGCGTTGGATGATCCGACTGATTCGGACTGAGCGCGGGATTTAAGATTTAAATTGTGTCGCAACCAATGCACTCACATGCACCAGAAAGGAGAAGGTGAACTCTGTCGGACCTGAGCGGGGAAGCGACACATGCAGGATATCGGGCACACAATCTTAGTGAATCGCGGCACAGGGTATTGTCGTCTACCAGGTAAGTTGTGCCCAACTGACTTTTAGGGGTTCTTTCCAAAAGGTGGCACTAGAGAGGCAGCTTTCTTCCTTATAAACTTAGCCTATAATGGGGCTCATTTACTAAGGGGCCGAATTGCCGGGTTTCCCGAATATCACCGTTTTGCGCCGTTTGTCCCTGAATTGCCCCGGGTTTTTGGCGCATGCGATTGGAGTGTGTGGCATCATGAGGCTCATTTACTTACCCGGTCCAGTCCCGATCCAGCGGCGTGTTCTCCGACGAGGATGAAGAAGTTCACCTTCTTCATCCTGGTGCATGTAAGTGCTGGTCTTCTTGCGACACAATTTTTTTTAAAATTACTGCGGTTTTTCCGAATCTGTCGGTTTTCCGATGGCCACGCCCCTAATTTCCATCGCATGCAAGCTGGCGCCGATGTGACACAATCCGATCGTGTGCGCCAAAAACCCAGGGCAATTCACGGACAAACGGCGCAAAACAGTAATATTCAGGAAACCGGGCGACTCGGCCCCTTAGTAAAGGAACCCCATTGAGTCAGGGCCATAGTACTCCTTTCACCACAAGGAGAAGCAGTGCCCCCTTATTATATGAATTCCCCATCAGTGTCAGGGTCTTACCTGTAAATTCCTTTGGGCAGGAGACCCCCTTGTCGCCCTTTGAACCTGGAAGAAGTGATAAAACTTTTATAAGGAATCCCTGTCCTCCCAATGTGACACCGCAACACCCTTCATGTATATACGTAACGTACTGATTATTTGGTATTTGTTCATTATTTGGACAGTTTTTATACCAGGAGGTTGGGATAATTGTGGGCACTACAGGCAGGGCGGCCACTAGAGGGGGCTAGCAGCATGTATAATACAGTAAGTACAGTATGTGCCCCATACTCCTCTATATGACCCTGTACAGGAGTAACATCTAACACCTCCTGCTATACACAAGCCCCGACATCTTTACCTCGATTTCCTGGCTTTCCTTCAGCTCCTTTTTCTCCTGGACAAAAACAAAATTAAATAAATAGTAAATTCTGGGGATTCTTGAATAATCCTATAATCATGTGCTGCCAGAATCTCTTCTACTCCTGCAGCAGATTGACAGCCTGCTCCCTATGTCCATCCATCTATATCATATCTATCTATCATCTATCTATCTATCTATCTATCTATCTATCTATCTATCTCCTATCTATTTTCTATCTATCTATCTATCTATCTATCTATCTATCTATCTATCTATCTCCTATCTATCTCTTATCTATCCATCTATCTATCTCATATCTATCCATCTATCTATCTATCTCATATCTATCTATCTATCTATCTATCTATCTCATATCTATCTATCTATCTATCTATCTCATATCACAGGGGTGTATACAGATGATAATACATTTCCATTACCTTGACTTCCTGGGGGGCCAGGATCCCCTTGTTTTCCAGGTTCCCCCTTTTCGCCTATAAAGTAAATATCAATAATTAGATCTTTTAGAGCTAAATCCAAGCAAACAACAATCTTCTCTTTCCTCCTCCATTACCTTTGACTCCTGGTAATCCAGGGAATCCATCCGGGCCTCTGTCTCCTACATAAAGCACAATTCATTTTAATTCTACATATAATAAAAGTTATAGCAAATCAGGGGATAGACACCTTTGATCAGATACCTCTGAGGCCGGGATGGGGGGGATCAGATACCTCTGAGGCCGGGGATGGGGGGATCAGATGCCTCTGAGGCCGGGGATGGGGGGATCAGATACCTCTGAGGCCGGGATGGGGGGATCAGATACCTCTGAGGCCGGGGATGGGGGGATCAGATACCTCTGAGGCCGGGGATGGGGGGATCAGATACCTCTGAGGCCGGGGATGGAGGGATCAGATACCTCTGAGGCCGGGGATGGGGGGATCAGATACCTCTGAGGCCGGGGATGGGGGGATCAGATACCTCTGAGGCCGGGGATGGGGGGATCAGATACCTCTGAGGCCGGGGATAGGGGGATCAGATACCTCTGAGGCTGGGGATGGGGGGATCAGATACCTTTGAGGCCAGGGGATGGGGGGATCAGATACCTCTGAGGCCGGGGATGGGAGGATCAGATACCTCTGAGGCCGGGGATGGGGGGATCAGATACCTCTGAGGCCGGGGATGGGGGGATCAGATACCTCTGAGGCCAGGGATGGGGGGATCAGATACCTCTGAGGCCAGGGGATGGGGGGATCAGATACCTCTGAGGCCGGGGATGGGGGGATCAGATACCTCTGAGGCGGGGATGGGGGGATCAGATACCTCTGAGGCCGGGGATGGGGGGATCAGATACCTCTGAGACCGGGGATGGGGGGGATCAGATACCTCTGTGGCCAGGGATGGGGGGATCAGATACCTCTGAGGCCGGGGCTGGGGGGATCAGATACCTCTGAGGCCGGGGATGGAGGGATCAGATACCTCTGAGGCCGGGGATGGGGGGATCAGATACCTCTGAGGCCGGGGATGGGGGGATCAGATACCTCTGAGGCCGGGGATGGGGGGATCAGATGCCTCTGAGGCCGGGGATGGGGGGATCAGATACCTCTGAGGCCGGGGATGGGGGGATCAGATGCCTCTGAAGCCGGGGATGGGGGGATCAGATACCTCTGAGGCCGGGGATGGGGGGATCGGATACCTCTGAGGCCGGGGATGGGGGGATCAGATACCTCTGAGGCCGGGGATGGGGGGATCAGATACCTCTGAGGCCGGGATGGGGGGGATCAGATACCTCTGAGGCCGGGGATGGGGGGATCAGATGCCTCTGAGGCCGGGGATGGGGGGATCAGATACCTCTGAGGCCGGGATGGGGGGATCAGATACCTCTGAGGCCGGGGATGGGGGGATCAGATACCTCTGAGGCCGGGGATGGGGGGATCAGATACCTCTGAGGCCGGGGATGGAGGGATCAGATACCTCTGAGGCCGGGGATGGGGGGATCAGATACCTCTGAGGCCGGGGATGGGGGGATCAGATACCTCTGAGGCCGGGGATGGGGGGATCAGATACCTCTGAGGCCGGGGATAGGGGGATCAGATACCTCTGAGGCTGGGGATGGGGGGATCAGATACCTTTGAGGCCAGGGGATGGGGGGATCAGATACCTCTGAGGCCGGGGATGGGAGGATCAGATACCTCTGAGGCCGGGGATGGGGGGATCAGATACCTCTGAGGCCGGGGATGGGGGGATCAGATACCTCTGAGGCCAGGGATGGGGGGATCAGATACCTCTGAGGCCAGGGGATGGGGGGATCAGATACCTCTGAGGCCGGGGATGGGGGGATCAGATACCTCTGAGGCGGGGATGGGGGGATCAGATACCTCTGAGGCCGGGGATGGGGGGATCAGATACCTCTGAGACCGGGGATGGGGGGGATCAGATACCTCTGTGGCCAGGGATGGGGGGATCAGATACCTCTGAGGCCGGGGCTGGGGGGATCAGATACCTCTGAGGCCGGGGATGGAGGGATCAGATACCTCTGAGGCCGGGGATGGGGGGATCAGATGCCTCTGAGGCCGGGGATGGGGGGATCAGATGCCTCTGAGGCCGGGGATGGGGGGATCAGATGCCTCTGAGGCCGGGGATGGGGGGATCAGATACCTCTGAGGCCGGGGATGGGGGATCAGATACCTCTGAGGCCGGGGATGGGGGGGATCAGATACCTCTGAGGCCGGGGATGGGGGGATCAGATACCTCTGAGGCCGGGGATGGGGGATCAGATACCTCTGAGGCCAGGGATGGGGGGATCAGATACCTTTGAGGCCGGGGATGGGGGGATCAGATACCTCTGAGGCGGTGGATGGGGGGATCAGATACCTCTGAGGCTGGGGATGGGGGGATCAGATACCTCTGAGGCCGGGGATGGGGTGATCACATACCTCTGAGGCCGGGGATGGGGGGATCAGATACCTCTGAGGCCGGGGATGGGGGAATCAGATACCTCTGAGGCCGGGGATGGGGGGATCAGATACCTCTGAGGCCGGGGATGGGGGGATCAGATACCTCTGAGGCCGGGGATGGGGGGATCAGATACCTCTGAGGCCGGGGATGGGGGGATCAGATACCTTTGAGGCCGGGGATGGGGGGATCAGATACCTCTGAGGCCGGGGATGGGAGGATCAGATACCTCTGAGGCCGGGGATGGGGGGATCAGATACCTCTGAGGCCGGGGATTGGGGGGATCAGATACCTCTGAGGCCGGGGATAGGGGGATCAGATACCTCTGAGGCCGGGGATAGGGGGATCAGATACCTCTGAGGCCGGGGATGGGGGGATCAGATACCTTTGAGGCCGGGGATGGGGGGATCAGATACCTCTGAGGCCGGGGATGGGGGGATCAGATACCTCTGAGGCCAGGGATGGGGGGATCAGATACCTTTGAGGCCGGGGATGGGGGGATCAGATACCTCTGAGGCCGGGGATGGGGGGATCAGATACCTCTGAGGCGGGGATGGGGGGATCAGATACCTCTGAGGCCGGGGATGGGGGGATCAGATACCTCTGAGGCGGGGATGGGGGGATCAGATACCTCTGAGGCCGGGGATGGGGGGATCAGATACCTCTGAGGCCAGGGATGGGGGGATCAGATACCTTTGAGGCCGGGGATGGGGGGATCAGATACCTCTGAGGCCGGGATGGGGGGATCAGATACCTCTGAGGCCGGGGATGGGGGGATCAGATACCTCTGAGGCCGGGGATGGGGGGATCAGATACCTCTGAGGCCGGGGATGGGGGGATCAGATACCTCTGAGGCGGGGATGGGGGGATCAGATACCTCTGAGGCCGGGGATGGGGGGATCAGATACCTCTGAGGCCGGGGATGGGGGGGATCAGATACCTCTGTGGCCGGGGATGGGGGGATCAGATACCTCTGAGGCCGGGGATGGGGGGATCAGATACCTCTGAGGCGGGGATGGGGGGATCAGATACCTCTGAGTTCGGGGATGGGGGGATCAGATACCTCTGAGGCCGGGGATGGGGGGATCAGATACCTCTGAGTTCGGGGATGGGGGGATCAGATACCTTTGAGGCCGGGGATGGGGGGGATCAGATACCTTTGAGGCCGGGGAGTCCCGGTGGTCCTTGTAATCCTTGTTTTCCCGGAGATCCTGGACACCCTTGAAGAACAGTGAGCTGCTTTGAGTCACCAACCTCTAAAATCTTCACTTCTTTTGGGGAATGAGAGAAAATGTGATGTAAGAAGATTTCTAGTGAGATGATAATAACTAAAAAGTAATAATATAGAAGTGAAATATCACTGTATAACATCATCCATCTATCCGTCTATCATACAAAGTATGACTACTATCAAAAATACAAGTGTTTAGAATTTATTCTGCAGCAGGACAACAACCCCCAACATGCAGTTAATATCATTAAGGACTTTTCCTACAACTGCCTAAGACTTTTGCACAGTGTAAATGAATAGAAGGCAGCCTATATATTTCCTTCTTACCTGGGCAGGAGACCCCATCCTCCAGACCGGAGACGAGCAGGACCCCGCTGAGGACACACAGGAGAACCTGCACCTTCATAGTTACTCTCTGTCTCCCATCCTCCGACACAGGAGAAGCGTATTTATCTGTGACCTCTCTGCAAACAGACCTTGTCCCAATGTCTACAGATTATGTAACGTCCGGTAACCATATGGACCCTCCATGACTTCTGCAGAATTAAAACGAAAATAAAATTGTATTTACCTGACCCTGGGTGAAGGTCGTTGTACCTGAATCACTTTCCAAGGTTTGGATTTTGGCTGCTTCCCGAGAGGTAGATACAAAATGAAACTTACTTTTTAAGTCCATCTATATAGACAGGCGGTATTTAAAGGGGGCGCCCCCGTGACCCCATCACTTTATATCCCATAGTCGCTCCACTGATTCCAGTGTAATTAGGATTGTACCTGTAGCCATTACTATTCCACAGCAATTACAGTTTAATTATAGAACACAAAAGATTTATTGGGCTCCTGAGTGTCAGATGGGTGGTCCCTGGCTGTTCTCCAAGCAAAGACCACTCCCCTGCCAGTAGGGAGAATAAATACAGCACTAAGAATGGTGGGCACACATAACAACCCATAAACTAACCCAAGCACGTGCCAATCAGGGGGTGGAAGAAGTGAGTTGTGACTTTTATAATCCTTCTAATAATGTATTACAGTTAATCAGGGCCAGGTTTCAGTGGGCCCTTAGGCGACAGAGCCTCAGTGGGCCCCTCTGCAGTAAACTGGCGTAGCGGGATGGATTCATTTTATACAGCCTCCTCACCCCCATAAATTACTTATATGCAGCCCCCCATGGATTAATTATATACAGCCCAGGCCCCCCTCACCACCCATAGTTTATTTATATGCAGCTTCCCTTCCCCTACATGGATTATATGCATCCCCCTCACCGCCCATTATATGCAACCCCTCCTCTCCCCCCAAACATTATATGCAGCCCCCTGCACCCCCCCCCCATTCATTATATACAGCCCCCTCCTTATTCCCCCCATTCATTATATACAGCCCCTCCTCAACCTCCCCATTCATTATATACAACCCCCTCCTCATCCCCCCCATTTATTATATACAGCCCCTCCTCATCCCCCATTCATTATATACAGTCCCCTCTTCACCCCCCATTCATTATCATTATATACAACCCCTCCTCATCCCCCGCATTCATTATATACAACCCCCTCCTAATCCCCCCCATTCATTATAAACAGCCCCCTCCTCATCGCCCCCATTCATTATATACAACCCCCACCTCATCCCCCCACTTCATTATATGTGGCCCCCTCCTCCTGCGCCCCATTCATTATATACAGCCCCTCCTCATCCCCCATTCATTATATACAGTCCCCTCTTCACCCCCCATTCATTATCATTATATACAACCCCTCCTCATCCCCCCACTTCATTATATACAGTCCCCTCTTCACCCCCCCCCATTCATTATCATTATATACAACCCCTCCTCATCCCCCCACTTCATTATATACAGTCCCCTCTTCACCCCCCCCCATTCATTATCATTATATACAACCCCTCCTCATCCCCCAACTTCATTATATACACCCCCTCCTCACCCACCATGGACTAGCAAATGTGACCATTCAAAATAAAAGAAAAGTACTCACCTCAGTCATGGAGAAGTCATGGACTGGGTGCTGGCGAATGACATGTGGCCACGAGTGAGCCCTATCAGCGGCAGTGGGCCCCGGCACTTGTCCGGGTTTGCCGTTAATTGAGAAAGATTCATCATTTAGACCCTATATCAAATATCAAGTTCAGTACAGGATAAGTAATGCCATGTATGTACACAGTGGGGGACATTTACTATGGCGTTTCCGCCAGTTTTGTGGCGCTCTCACCACATGTTCTGCTCTCCGACCTATTTATTAGCTGTCGGGGACAGAAAAAATGCCTTTTTCCGCCTGCTCCGACTCTTCTCCGAAAAGGGGCGTGGCTTTGGCGGAGTGGAAACTCAGACACAATTACTATGTGTCGCAGCCCTTTTTGGGCGGTGTAAACTGACGGAAAGTAGACCAAAAGAAAACTGGTCTAGCAGGGACTGTTGGACACATTTCTGGTGCTCGGGACAGATTTTGTCCCAGGGACAGAAAATAGTCTCGGCGCCAGAAATGTCTCTGCACAGCTCCACAATATTACATGTGTATCTTCTTACCGAGAGCAGGTCGGTAACAAAGCCAATTACCGTTAGCTGTCTGTTGCTGTGAGAGGCTGTGTGCTGCTGCTGCTCCTACTCCTGAGCTCCAGGGAAAACCACTTCCACCTGGGGCCTGCTCTCTCCTCTCCCAGGGAGGGAGTGGGTTTCCAGGCATGAGCCAGGGCAGCAAGTCCCAGGCTCCTGCTTCCCGGTCTAGGCCGGCGGGAGGCAGGGGTAGCCAGGAACCGGCCAGCGCTGCGGAAGCCTTGGGGGTGAGAAGATCTGCAAGGAACAGCAGCAATGCTGCTCCAAATCCTCCCAGGTCAGCTAAGGCTTCAAAAAGCACCAAAACCCCAGGAAAGCTGGATACCTCGGGAAAGCTGGGTACCTCGGAAAAGCTGGATACCGCAGGAAAGCTGAGTGCTCGGAGAGGTGAGGCTGACCTCAGTGAAGAGGGCTGGGGAATGCTGAGGACCCGGGAGTCTATTTCCACCTATGCCTCCCGGGCTCTGGGCCACCTCTCTGAGTACGAAGAAGCCAGCAAGACGGTGAGGAGACTGCGGGAGGAGCTCAGGTGCGCCCATGCCAGGGCAAGCTCTGCCCCAAAGAGGAAGAAGGAGCAGATTATGGCAGAGATTTCCAGGCTCCAGACTAACATCCAGGCCTTGGAGGAGAGGAAGGCTTACCTGCTAGAGAGGAGCGGTCCGTTTAAAGAAAAAATTCTTAATGATGAGAGATTCCGGGAGATGGAGGAGGAAAAGCAGAGGCGGCTGATGGGGCTTCAGCCTGAGAGTCAGACGGAGGAGGAAAGTCCGGTGCCGTGCAGTGGGCCCCCTGCAGGACAAGCGGCCATGTCATCTGGCTGCGGTTCTGCCGGCCCGGGTGAGGATAGTGACAGCCACCAGGGAGGGGCGCTGATGGAGGAGATCTGACGGCTCGAGTCCCCTGTGCACCTCCAGGACTTTACTTTTGGAGACGATCTGCCAGAGGATGCACCGGGGGGTAGCAAACCACGAAAGAAGAAGACCAAATCCGTGGAAGTGGTGAGTCTAGTCTACAGCCCCCTCCCCCTAAAACCCGAGTCGGCCGCAGGGTCAGCTCACTGTGCGAGCCCCGTTACCCAGCCCAGCGCGGGTCCTGCAGTGGACTCAGTGCCAGGGAGCGGGGAGATTACAGGTGTGACATCTGATGTGACGATGGGCTCCGTCTCTGTTTGTGGTAACAGTGGGGGAGCAGGGGAGGCATCGGCCGCAAGGCCGGACAGTAAGGGCGGCTCGGCAGTGGTGATACCATCCAAATCCAGTGCTGTGGTGCGTCCCCCAGTGGGAGGGGGGGATAGCCCGGCACTGGTGGCAGCTTCCGGTGCCTCGGCGCCTCTTCATGCTGTTGCCGCTGATCACTTGGAGGTGGAGCGGCGGCAGCGTGGAGGGGTCGCTGAGGCTGAGGGCTCCGGACCTCCCAAGCCTAAAGTACTGTTTTGTGTTGGTGTTGGAGATAGTCTGCAGAGGAGTGTTGAGGAAGGTGGGGATCAGCGGCGCCACATACCAGCCAAAGATCAGCGGCGACTGCTACCTTCCTCTAAGAAAAGTAAAATAACATCTGCTACCGATGATGTGGAGGGCACAAGTGTGACACAAGTTGGGGTCCCCTCTGGGCGATGCGCTGCGGGGGGACCCCCGTCCCTTGTGCCTGAAGATGCGGAGGTGGTCTTGTCTGCTAATATTGCTGCTGGTCCAGCCAGTGTGAGTGGAGTCAGTAATGTTGTGGTGGATAATGTGAGTGGTGCAGAATCTTTGCCAGCTTTGGGGGTGGGTGATGGAGTGACTGGTGGTGCGGGTGGCGCGGCTGAGTGTAACAGGCAGGTGGGTAGTGTTAATGTGGTGGGTGCAGGGGTTGGTCCGGTTGCTCCCCCAGTGGCGGCCCCCGTTAAGAGCTATGCCAGTGTCGCTGGTGGGGGAAGTAGGGGTCCATCATCCTCGTCTCTGGGCTCTGGGGACGGCTTTTTGCAACGGCGCCTCCTGCAGGCCTTACAGAAGGGAGAAAGGACGATCAATGTAGCGGGGCAGGAGGTTGATTTGTCGTTTTGGATAGAGAGGCACGGCTTGTCTGCCTTCCGAGAGCAAAGAGGCAGGGAGACATCATGGTCGCTCCCGACAACCGGGCCGGGTGCTAACCGTAGGAATGTGGTCCGTCTTCGGTGGCGTGGCAGTGATGTGTGTCCCCCTCGGGCACGGGTAGTTGAGCTGCTGCTGAAGATGGACTTCAAGGCGGCTGACATCTTTGCCTTGATCCATCCCTATGGTACATCTGAGTTTGATATCAGCTTTGTTCGGCTGGAGGGGCTTGAGCTCTTCTGGTCCAACTATGAGCTGAGATACAACGAGCCCGAGTGGCGGGACTTTGCTGTGCAAGCAGTGTCCCGCCAGAGCAAAGTCAAGAAAGTGACCGTTCTTACCCGTAACGAATCACTATCTTGCTTTGACATCATGACCTGGATGAATCGTTATGGAGAGGTACTGGGATTACCAGAGAAAAATCGTGATGAGTATGGTATCTGGTCAGGGGCCTGGACCTTCATGGTGAAGTTGAGGCGTTCAGGTAACTCAGTCGCCCACATCCCTTCATCAGCCTTCCTGGGGAGGGATCGGATCCTGATCTTCTACCGGGGGCAGCCTAAGCTGTGTCACAGGTGCGGTGACCCCACACATTTCAGCGCAAACTGCACCGTGCAGAAGTGTGTGTTGTGTGGGGGTGTCGGCCATCTCGCTGCATCCTGTACAGGGCAGATTAGGTGTAACCTGTGTGGTGACCTCGGTCACCCGTACAGTCGTTGTCCTCTTTCCTTCGCTAATGCAGGCTCAACCTCAGCGGATGAAAGCCATGAGGCTGAATCTGCTGGGGAGGGGACTAGCAGAGGCGGAGGAATGGAGGGGCCAGGGAAGAAAGACAGGAAAAAGACGCCTGCCCAACTAAGGCGTCTAGAGAAGCGTCAACAGGAGAGAGAGTGGGGGGAGTCTCGGGCTGCTGGGACAACCTCTGGCGCTATCCTGGAGACCTCACCTGTCGCTGAGGCCCCAGGGGATGATGTGCTGGATGAGGAGGTCAGGAGGATCGAGAGAGAGGAAGGTGCCACGTCCTCAGACTCCTCCCATTATGAGAGTATGGATGAGGATAATAGGGCGTGGCTAGAGGAAAAGCGTAAGCGTGGCGCCAAAAAGAAGAAAAAGGGTAAAAAGAAGGGAGGTGTAAGATCTTCTCCCACCCTGACTAAGGTACCCAAGGAAGGAGCAACCGACCCCCCGCTGGTCGAACTTTCAAATCGATTCCTGGCCCTGGATGGAGCCTCTCCTGCCGATGGAGGGGCTGAGGGTGAAGGGCCAGAGGTGGCGGAGCCTGCAGGGGGTGCCGAGTCTCCCCCTGGGGAGTCAGGGTCCTCAGGAGGGGAGACTGGCCCAGAGTCTGGAGACGAGGATGAGGGGGCAGGTCCTGGATCTGCCCCTAAAGCATCAGAGGTGCGGGAGATGGACACCACAATATGTCTAAAAAGGGGGTGTTCATTTCCCGAGGGTGGTGGTAAGATGGGTAAAAAGAAAGCCGTCTAACTCAATCACTCATGATGGCGGCACCCACTCCGTTGACGCTGGCGTCCATTAATGTCGCCAGCATTAAGTCTGATGCGGCTAGATTTGCGGCCTTTGATTTTCTCGGCCGTGTTGAAGCCGACATTTTATTTTTGCAGGAGACCAGGCTGCCAGATTTGGCGGCCGTGTTTAAAGCTAAGAGGGAATGGAGACCCGGGCCTTCCTATTGGTCTCTTGCGGCCGAGCCGTATAGCGGGGTGGCGGTCCTTTTTACCGCACCGGTAGAATGCCGACGAGTTATTGAGTTAGAAATGGGGAGGTGCCTGATCCTGGATGTCCTCATGAAGGGGCAAGAACTTCGCCTAATTAACATCTATGGTCCCCAGTCCAAGTGGGACAGGAAGTGTCTCTTTATGAGGATCAAGCCCTACCTTTTTACAAGTCGGCAGGTGGTCTTTGGAGGGGACTTCAATGCTGTCACGAGGTCCCAGGATAGGGGAGGTTCCAGAGACAAGCTGACTTATGATAGCGTCGCTCTTAATAGCATAGCCAGTGAGGCTCGCATGGTGGATGTCCACATCCGGCACACCCCAGGCCACGCGGGGTTCACCTATTATAGGGGTAGCTGCAGGTCTAGAATAGACAGGTTTTATTTAAAGGAGGAAGCCATTTCTTCAGCAGTGTCCGTTGTTGAGGTGGAGTTCTCCGACCACTGTTTAATTTTGTTTTCTCTGAATGTTACAGAGACCCCCCGGATGGGAAGAGGCTACTGGAAGCTCAATTCGTCTCTCCTGGAAGAAGCGGAGATCAGACAATCCTTTGAGGACTTTCTTCAGAGCCAGGTACCATTGCTGGGCCTTTGTAGCAGTAAGTCAGAGTGGTGGGAGATGCTCAAGAAAAGGGTGGCGAGATTCTTCCGCCAGCTCTCGAGCCTCAGGAGCCTGGACAGGTACCGCCTGTATCAGGGCCTGAGGAGGAAACTCGAGCATCTCGTCTCGACTGGAGGTAGTCGTGAGGACATCTCCAGAGTGAAATCTTTGCTGAAGAGGTGTCAGTACGATAGACACGCATCTTTGGTTTTTGAGAGGGATTACGGGAAATACCGCTCGCCCGACCCTTACAGGAACTGCAAGATGTCAGTGAATGGTAAAGTTGTCACAGGACTGGTTGACAGTACGGGATCCCTGAAAAGGTCCAGATCAGGGATTCTGGAGGTCGTCAGATGCTTCTACTCACACCTCTTGGGCAGGAAGGATCTAGATCGGGATGTGATGTCGGCTTTCCTGGCTGAAACTGTCCCTGCACCAGGAGTAGACCCCTCTCTTGATATTTTGACAGAGATGATCAGGGAAGAGGAAGTCAGCCGGGCGATTGAAGGGCTCGCCCTCCAGAAATCGCCAGGTCCAGATGGCTTAACATCTGAGTTTTATAAGACCTTTAAGGACGCTTTGGTTCCCCTCTTGACTGAGGTATATAATGAGTGTCTTTCCTCGGGCGCTCTGCCGAAGTCAATGAGGAGGTCTGCCCTGATCATCCTGTCAAAGGATAAGGACCGATCTCGTATTGAGAACTGGCGTCCCATAGCGCTTCTCAATACGGACAGAAAGGTTTTGGCAAAGGTGCTGTTTAATCGGCTGGTGCAGTTTGCGCCCCGGCTCCTTTCGGGGACCCAGCACTGCTCTGTTCCAGGCCGCAGTACATTTAGTGCTGTGCTTTGTGTTCGGGAGGCAGTGGAGCAGGGCAGGGCTGGTAACTGGAAGGGGTACTTGCTGTCCTTGGATCAGGCAAAAGCGTTTGATCGGGTTAATCACGAGTACCTCTGGTCTGTCCTTCTGAGGTATGGCCTGCCGGGGGAGTTTGTCAATTGGCTGAAAGTTTTGTACACAGGGGCAGAGAGTTTCCCGCTTGTGAACGGTTGGATTGGCCGCTCTTTTGAGGTCGGGTCTGGTGTTCGCCAGGGTTGTCCTCTGAGCCCACTTTTATACGTGTTCGCGATTGACCCATTCCTTAGGAGGGTTGATCGTGGGCCGTTGGTGGGAGTCGGGATGGATCGGGTAGCGCCGGAAGCCACTCTTAGAGTGGTAGCGTATGCCGATGATGTCACCGTTTTCGTGTCCTCGGGAGGGGAGGCGCAGTGGGTGATGTCAGAGGTTGACCGCTACTCAGAGGCTTCTGGGTCCAAGATCAACCGGGATAAGTGTGAGAGTCTCTGGCTGGGAGAGGGGGATCCAGGCTTTGATCTCCCGGACACTCTTCCAGGGTCCCAGGACTCTGCCAAAGTTCTCGGCATCGAATTTGGCCAGGGGGATTACCCCATGCAAAACTGGGATGGCAGGCTTAAGATCGCCGCTCAGAAGGTGGACCAGTGGAAGGGTTGGTCTTTGACCCTCAGAGAAAGGGTTAACCTGATTAAAACTTACCTGCTCCCGTTGCTGATTTATCTGGGCAGTGTGTGGATGTTGCCGGAACCCCTCTGGACTCGGGTGTACAGTCTGTTCTTCCAGCTGTTATGGGGGAATAGGCTGAACCTTATCAAGAGGGAGGTTACTTACCGCACGAGGAGACAAGGAGGGTTGTGTATGGTCAACCCTGTGGTGTTCCTAGTGAATACCTTTCTTAAGATCAATGTAGCAAACCTCTGGAAAGAGAGGGCTCCTCCGTGGGTATACTCCTGCAGGGGATGGTTTCGGCCTTTCTTCCAGGAATGGGAGACAGGAGGACAAGTGAAGGATCTCCGTACACCACATGGGCATCTTCCGGCTTACGCTACCCCGGTTCTGAAGGTGATTCGCCGGTGGGGTCTGGGAATGTGGGAGATCAGGACCATGTCGAGGAAAGTCCTTGACAAAAGGGTTCTGTTTGCCCGTTTCCAGAAGCCTCTGGCCCTCAGGGATTGCCCAAGTCAGGATCTGGGGGTGGGTTTGAGTTTGTTGAATTCCATCAGGATCCCCTTGAAGTTTTGGGACGTGACTTGGCGCTGCTTCCATGGAAAGCTGTGTGTGAGGGACAATCTGAAGTGTAGGAGCTCTGAGGAAAGGGGTTGTCCCCGGGAGGAGTGCGGTGGCCTGCTGGAGAGCATGGACCACTTCCTGCTTCAGTGCCCCTTTAACACAGAGGTGTACAACCGGGTGGGCGCTTCCATCCATTGGCCCGGGTTGGCCGGTCTCTCCTATGGGGAGTGGGCCTATGGAGCATTCACAGGCCTGGGTGGCCGGGATCGCTGCACGTTATTCCTAGTCAGTCTAGTGGTCAGGTACCACACGTGGAACGCACGGTGTTTAGTATCGACGCAGCGTAAAATTCTCCCGGTGGATGAGGTGGTTAGGAACATTCTGGGTGACCTGGTGAAGGTGCGCTCTCTGGAGTATGAGAGGCTGGGCACGGGGAGGGCCTCTCTCCTTTGGAGGGGGTTCTCCTTTAGTGTCCCTTAGTCTGTCATCTCCTCTCCTGGTGTTGGGCTGATGCTGCACAGTAGATTTTTGTTTTGTATCTGAGCATATAGTGATGTAGCGGCTTGCAGGCACCGAACCTGGGCTTTATGTGGTTTGTATTTATGTTGTTCAGGTTTTATTTGTATTCTGTTTTCTTTATATTATGTTGTATATATTGTATATATTGTATATAGTGGGGTTTGGGACATAGTGTTAGGTTGGGAGGGGGGTGATGGTGGTGGGACTTATGAACGACCCTGGGCACTGGTCTGGACTACTTA